>NC_049983.1:19217499-19229507 GCF_000003815.2 Branchiostoma floridae | reverse complement strand
CTGTTATTCTTATTATATATATAACATTGAAACAATCTCTAATACACTTCAACTACATAGAGTGATAAAAAATTTTAGCCTTAGAAACAGACATCAGTTACTGTAAATGCAGAAATGTTCGCGGTGGATTAATGTTCGTGGTTTTTGCGGCGGCCGCTTCATCGCGAATTTAAAACCACCGCGAACATTTTTCCACAACAGTAAGAGACTACAGTGCATGGTGCTACTGCAAAATTAAAACCACCGCGAAAAGTTCATTTTCCCGCTACTGCGAAATTAGATCCCCGCAAACTTAAATGCATTTACAGTACTACCCAAAGTAGCTAATGATCTGTTTGTTTGAGTAAGCTGACACTTATGTGGTCTCATAGGTTCATCATGGTCATGGCTTTTCAATGTTGTGGAATTTTGTTTGTTTCCTGGCCCTGGACTACATCCAGGACAGAATCAGCACTTAAAATAAACAGGCAAGATCTGAAATCCTCTGCATGCCTTCTTCTAATGTTGGTGAAACTGATAATCAATCTGAGTGGCAATAAATGAAATTCCATTTGCATGAGCCATAAAATGATAAAAAGATACAGCCAATGGTTACTCTTGCTTCACTTTGTAGTCGGTAGTTAAACAACATTGTATGTACCAAATCAACAACAAACGCCTTTACAAGGGTGAAGCTTTCTTCTATTTCAGCTCATATTTTGTGTCTATATGAGCCCAGTGCATCAGTATCTTTACCAGTACTGTGAGTTGTTTTCCACATTGGGATGACCTTTGTCCTAATATCTGTTCTTCCGGTGGTGCAGTAAGAACTCCGTAAGGCTAACCAAACACATGGCACACCTTGGCAACAACAACAGGCTGCCTTCCTTCCGAGAAGCACTGTTTTCTGCTGGTATCAGCAGTTTGTGAGCTGCACGGTACTGTATGTAACATTAGCTGTGGCACATTAGGTTTGTTGATTCTACCCGCCAATAGGCTGAGCTCACATCTTGTCCCTTTGCCAACTTGAAAGGCAGCCAAGCAGAATGCAAAGTCAGGAGCTCCAAAACCAGTTTCCTCCTATTTGGACAGATGGATAATCCAGCTAAAGATTGTTGTTCCTTGTCGACTGTAATCCACTGAATTAAATCTTTGTGTCAGGAGGTACGAATGTAGGACTTTCAGAAGTTTTGAACCCAGACAAAAGTGTATCAACCGTATGATCTACACGTTGTCATTATAGTGATTATACTTGTATCTTATGGGTAAGTGATATAATGATATCAAAGTAAGTTTGAATGTTTATTAGTAGAAAGTCTATCTCATCAATATATATAAAAAATTGTTCATGAAAGAGTAACCACAATGTATGTGATGTAGAGTTTGGCAAGAACTTAGTATCTGTATTTAACCGCTTAACGGTTAATACACTAAAAGCCTGGACTTATCATGTAACACCATTAAAATTATATAAGTAATGGTAGAGCCTATAATCATGTATCATTGTGATGCAAGGTCATTGGTCACTAACTGCTGAAATTTTCACTGGAATAAAGAAAGCCTTGTTGTATGCCACCTGGCACACCTGCAGATGATATTTAGGTACAATACTGAATGAGATCTGGAACAATAGAGTCATTATCTCGCATTGTTACCACATTTCTGTAACTTTGGACATTGAGGTTCTCTTGGTATTTGACTGGATGAAAAATATATGAGATAGATTAACTGAAATAGATGTTAAGTGGGATCTCATTTTTAAAGTGGAATGTTTGACTGAACAAAGAAATTGCTATTACAAATGCATATAGTATTTGGAACCATATGTATATAGTAATTGGAACCATGAACAATCATGAATTGTATATTTCAGGATTTTTGTAATAAAAAAGGACTTTCATATTTTAAGTGTATCATAAGTATGTTCAATCCAATTTTTATAAAAAAACTTATGAAAATACAGAAATATAACAAGTAAAACTGGAGACTACATCGTTAAAACCTTAACATTCTAGAATATGCCTTTCAGAAACCTGTTGCCATGGTAACACAAAAAAGGAAAACTTTTGTGAGCATTATGAAATTATTGTCAACCAAGTTTTAGAAAAAGTCACCAAGTTGGTGGCTCTTAACGTAAGCCATTCAGGCACGGGCCAAGGTAACAATCTACTATTTCTACTTAAGAAAAAAATAGTATTTGAGAATTGTTGTTGTGCTATAGAAAATGTACTTATGACTTTTTTTTAATATGAGTGAATAGGTAACCAGTGGGGACACCATCAACCTCAACTTGACATCAAGAAGCTAAAGTCCTTAGTTCATTAACCCCCAAACTGAAAAACAAGCTGATGATGTCATTGTACAAGCTATCATGTTACGTGGGGTGATCCTGTTGGTGTAAAAAAGTGCTGATGAAGACAACAAGTGGTTGGATCCAGAAGGCAGCCTCAGCATTTTAATGTACCCAAAACACTTGTGGCCTGACCAGACTTGCAAATGCTCTTTGGCATGACTTCAATAAATGGCTTTGTCCTTCTGTCTTAGGGGTCTGCAGTGATTAAATGCCCCATCAACCAATGACTGTGTGGTACCCCACAATACCAACAAAATTTATGTAGAGTGTACACTACTTACTAGCCTATCAAATAAGTTGACACTGTGAGGTTAATTTACAACTTTTGGTATTTGCTGTGGGCAAATGGTGACATGCAGGGCCACCCTGTGTCAGCATTATTCTAATTAGCATAAACAGTGCATTGGTCCATAATCCCATTGTTCAAGGGGACCTTATAAATACTGGTGCTGTGTCGGGGGAGATCAGTTCAGTTGGGACAGCTGACAAGATGAGGGTCCCCGCGATTTTGGCTCTCCTGTGTTGGGTGGCCTGTGCCTCCGCCTGGGAGTGTGACAGCAGTAAGTTTGGCTTCTTCCCCATTTGACCTTCTCATTGCTCTTCCGTAAAACAGTTTTGCAACAAAATAGACTTTTTTTTTACGAAGTTTCATTTTCTTTTGCAGCTTGCATTGATAGATCAGCACGCAGTAGCCTTTCAGCCAAATGTCAATTTTTTAAAATCCATTTGAGATGCAAAGAGTTTTATGCTGAAAATATGTTTATCACAATTTCGTTCATTCACATAGAATTTATAAATAAGTATTAATTTAATTTGGATATATGCAGCTTCCTTGGGAGACAATGAATTTTTGAGAAACTCTGTACAGCAGTGAGTACTCAAAGATTAAGTGCAGTTGGAACTTTGATAACATCAATTCAGTACTTGCCTAGGAAAGTTGCATATCACAATTTCTTTGTAATCATGTTTGTCAGAAAATGTTACGTTTTGACCACAAACCAACCAGTCGATGCCATTAGATGAATTTGTTTTCCTTTCACTCACACTGTCAGGTCAAATTGACTTTCCAGTACATTTCCCATAGTGGCATATGGCACCACCGTTGCCAGCTTAGCATTTAAAATTTGCCAGGCAATTTAACATCAGTCTTCTGTCACATTCAATCTCAAATAGTCAAGTTGCTAAAGGTTTGCTTTCTTGGCCTTGGGATGGTATATTTAAAGGGATCAAATTTGGCAGTCTACATGTACAAATGCCAACCTCCCAAAAATGTACTTGTTGATGCCAAGAATGGGATCACAACAGGACTAATGTTTTTGTGGGGAGGCACATTACCATAACTATGGGATGAAAAGGGCTTGTCGCACTGGGGTTTTAGTGGGGGTTGCCCCCTGAAAGAGTTACACAATAGGATATGTGGGCCTTCCGAGTGGCATATGGCACTTCAAACCGTTAGGATTAAACGGTGTATTCCGCTTTAATATCTAATTTCAAAAACTGGATAATGTATAATCTAGGAGGAAACTCACAAGTGTGAATCTGTTTTTTTAGACTTGCAAAAGGCCTCATGAAAAAAATAGAATGGAAAATTGCTAGTGGTCCAATCAACCTGTTGAGACAACCTGGCTAGCTTAGAATGTAACTGGTAGCCTTGGATGACATTTTCAAGACAAGAATCCTATATTATATATTTCCATTTTTACTCTTATTGCATTGACTGCATTAGAGATACGGTAACAAGAAAAAGTTGACTACCTGTTGTAGTGTTCGTTATCTGTGAGAAAAGAATGTTACTAGGATAGCATAATGCATGGACACATCTTTCTAGTGATTTTGTCCTATTAATATTGGTATGGAGCACTGAGGTGTTACTGGAACAGTGATACAGCATTTAGAAAATTAGTTCTTGAAGTGTCCAATACCTTAGGCAGCCTAGGCCAGGAGCTGGTCCATTTCTCTGTTAGGTTCCTCCATGTTAAATGGTCCAGAGCCCTAAACACTCAGTTGTCTCTAAAGTAATTGCCCATTAGGTAAAAGACCAACTCAGATGGAAAGAGCTGATTGACAGTCAGCCCTATCAGTGCATGGCACCAGAATTCTATCTGATCTTAAATTTCTGGGAGCAGAAATATTCTCATTCTGGTCTGTATATTTTTTTTTAAGTACCACAGAGGTCTCATCTTTCCACCATACTTTCAGATGCTGAACACTTGACAGCGGTCGACATTAAGATAAAAAGCCAAGAGGATCATGTGATCTACGGCCAGCTCCACGCCTGTCCACGGGCCGGAGAGGAGCTCAGCTCGAACCTCCGATTCCGATTCCAGAACCCGCGCAACATCATCCTCGATGAGGAGACTGGAAGCTTTCAATACAGGTGAGGTATTATTATGTTGTTGCCACAATTTCATTGGCTGTTTCTATGAATTGCTTGCTTGTTATGACTCAGAATTAATGAACTGATATATGTGAAGAAAGTTTTTGGGCAGCTAGTATAAAATGCCTTAAAGCCTTTAGTTAGTAAGGCATCTCTTGCAAGAGGACTCAAGAAAAAATAGACCTAATGTTCCATTAAATTTATTTAAAGGAAGGGAAGAAATTATCAGTGTTCTGTTGTGGAGTTTAGACATCTACAAGTATAAAGGCTGGAACTTAAAGGTACAACTTGGTATATCTTTGCTGTGTATAGGATTTAGAATAGCCCTTTTCCAGCCAGGTTGAGTTTTAGAGTGATTTACATACAATGGCACTCTGCCAACTTGGTCAAAGTCCACCCCAGGAGAATGTGGGGAACCTGTTTGACCCCAGCAAAAGGGTACCTGTTGTGTAACCTGTAATCCCATATAGCCTTACATCTAAGGTGCCGTGTGTCAACACTTCTGGGTTACCACATGCCGTTACCTGTGGTCACGCCACCTGTCCTGTCAGCACTTTCTGTAACAATCAACTGTCAGTCATGTGCAGACTGGGGAGAGGCTTGGTGGTCCCCCAGATGTGCGCTGCCTGTGACTACGGGAACAATCTCTCAAATGCCACACCAATAAATTTGATTGTTGGATGTCACAGATCATTTTTTGGGGAAAAAAGAACTATAGAATATTAGGGGGTGTATAATGTACAACAAGGACAGTTTCAGCTATCTTTTTATAAAAAAGCTACACATTAGGTAACTTCTTAACAGCTTATACAGCCTTACAGCCAGCAAAGTGTTAATTACTGTATATTGCTTTATCACGGAACAACAGTGGCATATCTGTGTAGACCAGATCGTACACACGTGCAGGGTACACATGTGCCCAGGGCAGATCAAAGGTGCCAAGAAATGTGTAGAGCACATCTGTAGACATCAGGTTATCATCAGATGACTTCTACAGGTCATTAGTTTTGGTTAACAGGTGGTCACAAAAAGTTCACAGCTCAGAGTCCACCTGTGAATGATACAACTGCAGTAATGATGTTAAGTCAGTGTGATTGGTCAGATGGTTCAGTCACATAGTATGCTGTAAGACAGTCTCTAAAGGCAGCCATTTTGACATCTCAATCATCACGTTGATTTATAATGATCTTGAATACAAGTTTCTCTCTCTTTGTCTCATAACCATTTCTGCCATGACCATTGTGCATTGTCACCAAAAGTGGACAAGCCATGTAGAATCTGAAGCTTCCCATTGGCTACTGAAGATAATGATCCTTACAGCATCAGGACCAGCCCAATTTATATCTTTGGAATTCAAATTGCTCTTGACATAGAGTTTCATATCGTACAATGGCAACTTGGGTCTTGTTGAGACATTTCAAGCATTGTCTGAAGTATTTTTCAAGTGTGTTGCAAACCTGGGCTTACTAGTTACAAAGTTGAACAACACTGCTCAAGTGTTAAGGTTATGAGACTTTTGAGTGCCAAGACAATTGCAACCAAGGAGCTTTTATGTTGCAACAAAGGTCATAAAAACATTACCTTGTTTGTTGAGAACTTGAGACAAAATCAGTGCTCATGTCTGAGCCATTGTTTAATGTCATGTCCATGATGATTTATGGCTGAGGACCAATAAACAATACAAAGTCAAGTTTAAAGACAATGGGTCATAAAATATATGAGTGCCAGTGTCAATATTTTGGGTGTAGCAGTGGATAGTTTACAGTCATAAATATGTACTTGAAATAAGCAATGCCATGATTCATTAGATTTTAGTGCTGTATGTCCCTCAGATGATAAATGTTAAATTGAACAGTTGCTGTGCTAGTGTTGCTTGATAGTAGCTAAGGTTATACCAATGGTAATTCACACACCTGTATGCCTTTTTTGAAGTAGAATATCTTTAATTTGTGACTTGTTGGGGGAAAATGTTGCAACTAGAAAGCCAGTAATTTTACAGATGTTGTCATGTTTTATGAAAGCTTTCTTGCACAGGACCTCTGTCCAATGCATTATGATCAACCTGACAGAATTTGGATAAAAAAGTTTTTCAAAGCAGTTTTAGAACCTTGAGACTCAGTCTTCTTGTTCTTGTTCTGCAGCCCTGACCGGGAACACTTCAGTGGGGTGGACAACTTTGTCTACACTGTTGAGGACGAGGTGGAGCGCAGTGAGCCCGCCAGTGTCTTCATCAGTCTCCGCCCACAGCCTGACGAGCCCAGACTGCAGGTGCAGCATGTACAGGTGAGTTAACCTTCCATCTAGTGGTGTGATGTTCACCACTGCAACTGTGCAAGGATAAAGTTTTACTTTGTCATCATCATCATATTGCATCAGTGCTCTAGCCAGTGTCCGTTTTTCCGTCAATTGATGGAAATTTGCTGCGTGTGACGGAAAATTTTAAAACCAATCCGTCAACCTTGACGGACAAAAATCTGATGGTGGAAGCTTCAGGCGGCTTGGGGACGCCGTCCATGGCTGTTTGTTTTGCTATTGTCATGATTGTTGACAATACGATAATCTCATTAAAACCTGTTTTTCAAGGTCTCAGTTCAGTCTCTCTGACTCCTGGAATAGTGTTTTCGCGACAATGGGAATTGGCTGATGGAAAAAAATTTCGAGCTGGCTAGAGCCCTGTACTGCATCCAGAATTAAGTGCCTTTTGATAAAATTTGACATTGTCAGGAAACAGAATAATCTCAAAATATGCATAAACCTGCAGTTTTGCTATGGCAGTTTTAAAATGTTCCTGCCATGTGTAATGAGCCAGCTTAACCCAAATGATTTTACACATAATTTTGAGGGGTACAAAACACATGTAGCCTCACTTTGTGCTTAATATGTATAACCTAATGTTATCCTTGTCCAAAAAGAATAAGAGAGAATATTGAATTTTTTCATGAATTTGAGATAAATGACAGTGATTTTATGTCTCCATTCTATGAGACCATAGTCATATATGCAGAGTTGTTACATAACAAATAGAAAGGCAATGCTTTCCATTTGGTTTTATTTGGTCAGGAGATACAAATATTGTATGATCAACACTCTGGTACTTCAACTGACAGTATGCACTTTGGACCTGTCTACATCAGCAGTTAGGTCTTTGTCTTTCATTAATCCAATTCACACTCTAAAATTTACATCATCAATTTCTGTCATCCCTAGACCTCTCACCATCAATTAGCATATTTATTGGATAAGCTCAGCCAATAAAGGAAGTACACTGATGTAATTTCAATGTCTCATTTTCTTTATAGTCATGTGAAATATCCTATAATAAAGTATGTACCTATAGTGCTGCCATGTATTGTGTAGATATGCTATTTGTACAATTGTTCTAAGTCCGCTCTTTGTCTCCTGTAGGGTAATGAAGGTGAGGTGATCCCCCTGCACATCCAGGCCCAGCTACAAGATCAGGACGGCTCCGAGACTCTGACTGTGACTCTCTGCAACTGTGGCCAGGAGGTCTCCTGCAAGTCTAGTACGTAATCATGTAACCTTCGGTATTGATAAACTTTGTGTGGACACGGCTTACTGCATAATAAGTGGTGACATACACAGGTCCATGTAATTGAAAATGTGTGAGATCTAGTGAAATTTTCTTTAGCATCAGCATGTATCACGTTACTAGACATCATTACTTAATGTAGTACATTTTACTATTGGTATGACTTAATAAACTTTCCTAAGGTCCTGTGCAAGATAAAGTACAAATCGTCCATTTTTCTCTATCAAAAATGAATTCGTCATAATGCATTAATCATTTTGCGATGCTTTAGATTTTTTCGTTCACAGTCTATGACAAATGTTGGATTAAATGCTCTTGTCCTTACCAACAGACAAGTGCAAGTGCCAGCTGAGTGTGCCGTCTGGGTGGCACTTCTTGGCGGGTGGCCAGCGTGTGCCCCGCAGGAACCTGAACAAGCTGACTCAGGAGCAGGCCAACCAGCTCTCCATCCAGTAAGCAGGAACTATGGGCTGGCTTGGATTAGTCTAGAACTGTTATCTTGGCAACACAAATAATTCAAACTTAGGACAGTTTTCTGAACTCTTTGTTCCCCATAAACACCATCGAGATCTCTTAAAGTTAGGATCACTTCTTCTACAAAAGATGAATAATGGAAACAAACAGCTGAAGTAGATACATAGCTGCCATCTACTGCAGTATTGTGTGATGTGCATCTTATGCTTCGTGATCAGTAATTCTTTATATAGTCCTCTTTGGAATTCTAACTCAAAATTTATATCCAGTCGGTAAACATACAGTTGCAATTACGTATGTGGGACATAGGAATAGATTTATTCAGATCATGCTGTATACTTGCAGTGTACCTGAGAACTCCCATGGCCAGTACTGCTTCGGCGTCCATGCCATCTCTGTGGAACAGAAGGGCAAGGGTCACGTCAACGCCCAGATCAGCCAGGACATGCACATCACCGTCCACTCCAGGAACCAGGCACCCACCATCACCCACCACTCCAAGACTGGTAACAACCTTTTTAAGACTTTGTAGAAGGTTTCATCCTCCTCCAACAAATTCTTACATCTCAGACAGTAGCCTGTAGAGTTCAGTTGTAGACCAGTCAGATATCATTTCAGTTTTTGAACCACATCAACACTTTTGAGAAGAACCTTGAGAATAATATTGTTTTGCATTAATACGATAGGTTCCCCAGTTTGTAATATCCAATATAATTATCACAGATTTTTTGCAGGTCCCAATTTCTAGCAGTGTAGGTTTTGTTACTGTAACATGATTTGCAAAGGAAAATAGCTTTGATCATCATCAGCAAGATGGTTTTGCTTGAACTAAGTTGGAGCAGTCTCCATTCTGAGGCCAAAGCTAGATAAAAAAAAAAAAAACATGTCTGCGGTTCTGCAATATTTATGGTGTAGCAAACAAGACAGAACGCCAGACATATTTGCTTTTGATTACTTATCTAGCCCTGACCTGAGAATGAGACAGGAAATTACAGAACTTTGGACTTGTTATTGTTTGAGACCAGGTGTTGACCATGGCAAGTCAAAGTACAAAGGGCAAACTTGCAAACTGTGATATGTCCTTAATTTACCCTAGGCTTGTCAGAAATATTGGTTTACCATACACAGTATAATCAGCTTCTAAAGACTACATTAAATTTTGAGTATTGATTTTAGCAAATCAATTTTTGGTCTGTGTTTTTGGAAATCAGGGACATATTACTCAAGGCTTGTTCGCGCCTAAGAGTAAGCCAGTTCATGATTTGAACTGCCCATGCATGTGGTCGAAGGTCAATGCCCCTAACTTGTCAAATCTCCAGACAATGATTGATATGTGTCCAGATGTGTTTTGCTTACACTGTATGTCTTAGGGGCCTTCAATGTTGACATATATCACACAATGCATCACATTGTGCATGGTTATCACTGATTACCGGGTTATTCCTTTATGAATCAATACTTTTTCACAATTAAAAATCTGCCTTCAACATAGAAACCCTGCGCTGGTGCACCATCTCCAGCCAGGAGCAGCAGAAGTGCCAGGAGATGAGCCGTGCCTTCAGCAGGAGACTGAACCACAGGCTGGAGTGTGTGCAGGGCCAGTCTACTGAGGACTGCATGTACAAGATCTCTCATAACATGGTAATACATATCAAGGACATTCTTCTATATGATGTCCTTGTATCTACTTACTACATACAATCTACAACACACTAAAGATTTGTTTGAGCCATTTTTGTATGTGCAGGGACTGTTTGGCGATTTTGTAATGGATTTAGCAAGATTACCCAGAATGTTTGGCATGATAGAAAGTATTGTATCATAATGGAATGATAATTTGTGCTATGTATAGGCTGATGTGATCACTCTGGATGGAGGAGACATCTACACTGCTGGCTCCAAGTACAACCTGGTGCCAGTCATGGGGGAGGACTATGGAAATGGTGAGAAGTAACTTCATCCTTTCTTCCATCTTATGGTGGAATCTCTAAAGAACTGATTGATTGATATAGTAGTCTGCTTTGCTAAAAGAAATTGTTTTATACTTCATGGATTTGCTTTAAAGTAGAGGTGCTTTCTGGTGAATACTAATTTTGAACATGACAAGGCAACTGAAGCAATTTGCAAGTTTTCCAAACATTACCATTCTATGTCCTTGGTGCTGAAAGTGTGATTATGCTAAAGCTTTCTGCCACTTTCAGGTGATGCCAGCTACTGGGCTGTTGCTGTGGTCCGTAAGGACAACCAGGAAATCAACATCAACAACCTGCGTGGCCGTAAGTCCTGCCACACCGGTATTGGCAAGACCTCTGGCTGGAACGTGCCTGTTGGCTGGCTGATCCAGAACAACCAGATGCAGGTGGCAAAGAGGCAGTCTGTTGCACAGGCTGTGGGCAAATTCTTCAGCAAGAGCTGTGTGCCTGGTCAGTACAAACCAAACACTCATGCTTTCATACGTCTACCATATAGCATACTACTTTGTTTTTTTCAATCTGTCCTCTTCCTCCAATCTCATATATTGATCACTGCACATTTCTAGGTGCCCAAGGCCTAGAGTACGACCCTGATAGCACCAACCCTGAGAGCCTCTGTTCCCTGTGTGTTGGAGAGGGAGAAAACCGCTGTGTCCGCAACACCAACGAACCCTACTATGGATACTCTGGAGCATTCAGGTACAAACTTGAAGAAGTTAATAAGAGAGTCTTTCAGAATTTTGTTACGTGAATTGGTAAATGGGCAAATTGTACAAAGAAATTGTGATTTCGTTTCATCTTATTGTGCTATTTCCACCCCAAGGTGCCTTGTTGAGGGTGCTGGTGATGTTGCCTTTGTGAACCATGTCACCGTGTATGAGAACACCAATGGCCACAGTGAGGAGGAATGGGCCAGGAACCTGGATGAGGATGACTTTGAACTTCTGTGTCCTGATGGCTCCAGGAGGCCATGGAACCAGTACAAGTAAGACACACTTTAATAGATCTACAAATTCATGCAAATATAAAATAACTCTGACTTAGCTAAATAGTTACATGTGTAGTTCATAGGTAAGTGACCCTGCTTCTGGAACTAGAGCCGTGAGTTTGATCCTGGCTGTGTTGCTCACCTGACATTTATTGAAAGGGTTGTAGTACTTAGAATGGGACTTTCAGCTTTAGTCTACAGTTCCCTGTCCCATGTTGCAATAAACTAATACTAATTGTTAATGGGCGATACTCAAAACAACGGTCCATTTTGATGCAAGGGAATGTTTGGTGGAGTCTTCATGTAAACCATGC
>NC_049983.1:19212257-19217399 GCF_000003815.2 Branchiostoma floridae | reverse complement strand
CCACAGCAGGAAGAACCTGCAGCAGATCATGGAGGTCCTGACCCAGGCTCAGGTAGGAGCAGATACAGAACTTACTGTAAAATCATCTATGTTGACAGGAACTTAATTTTGCTGTAGGAAAGGAAGGAAGGGTTTTGTGTTGTACCCTTGTCCTGCTGGGAATATTTTTGCAAGTCGAACCCCCTGGCGTAGCTGATTGCTTAATCAAATCAGTAAAACTTGACCTATTCTATGCTGCTGCTGCAGATTTACCCCCTCCCCCCAGTCGATGTGGTTTGCTGTGGTATGCCTAATTTAAGTGAGAGATGCCCCAAACCCATAAAGATACTGGACCCACATATACAGGCATCATATATGTGCAACCCGTATATATACGGGCTCGGCAGTATAAGGGTTTTAAGTTTGTGGTTGAAGCAATTGCGTAGTACAGTAATATTGCATTGGAAACACATAGAGGTGATGTCATCATGACATTGTGAAGCAATGTCATTGCAAAAACTGCAAAAATAAAACCACTGCAAATGATTCAAGATTCAAAGTAAATGTCTCAAGAAAGTTAATTGATAATTGGTAACAAGTTACTACATGTATATAGCGTATAGTTTATCAGTGACAAGCATGGACTTTCATTCCCTCTCTTTTGCAGGAACACTTTGGCTTTGAGGGTACCGGTGATTTCCGGATGTTTGACTCAAGCAAGTTTGAAGGTCGTGACCTGATGTTCCGTGACAACGTGCAGCGCCTGGTCCCGGTGGGCCAGCGGAACACGTGGCAGAAGTGGCTGGGCTCCAGCTACATGGAGTCTGTTGGTCACCTGATCAGCCAGGACCAGGAGAGGAACCAGCGTGTCCTGAGTAAATACTTCTCCTTCTTTCATTGATGAACATAAAGCTTTAAACTCATTTACTTTTGCTGTGTTTTATTTTGTGGTTGGAGGTAAAAGGAGATTCACAGTTAGACTTTCATCTGTTTTCACTGTACTTGATCACTGCTGTTTGACTTGGAGCTGATATGGATCAAAATATAAATCCTTGTTGGTCTTGTGATATTTGTCATAATTGTGCATTTTTTAATGCAACCAGCCGTATCAAAGCTGAAAAGTGAAGAAAAGACAAGCCTATCTAACAATGATGATGATGTTGTACCCATAGATAAGCAGATCCGCTGGTGTGCGACATCTGAGGCTGAGCTGGAGAAGTGTGAGCAGCTGAGCAAGACCCTGACTGAGCGTGGCTTTGTGCCCACCATCAAGTGTGTGCAGGCCGACAATGCTGAACAGTGCATGCAGATGATCCACATGAACCAGGTACAAACTTTGTAACTAGGCAGCTATAGGCTATTAAAGCTAAAATTATATAGGTTTGTAGCCTGAGTACCATCCTCCATAGTGACTGCTGGCTTAATCCCATGTGGTTAGCAAGCAAAAGGATTGAGCCAGCAGTCCCTACAGAGAATGGTACTCAGGCTAATAGAGAAGTAAGGTGGCCAAACAATGACAAGATCAATTTGAAATCTTATCTCCAAGTACTTCTAAGTTTGACTTTGCGCTTAGTCAGTAAATTTATCAGTCAATAGATCAATTTGTATGCCAGATATTAACAGTTATTTCCCCATGAAGGCTGATGTGATCACCCTGGATGGAGGAGACATCTACCAGGCTGGGATGAAGTATAACATGAGGCCTATCATGGGGGAGGACTATGGAAATGGTAGGTACAGCCACGTACTTGCTGTTGTGTATGTAGGTGTTTAGAGGCTTGTGTCTATTGATCCTCCCTACTAGCATCGTAAGATTTTGATTTTGGCCACACCTCAGGAGCTAGCCTGTTGGTATACTGTAGATGTAACATGGAGATTGAAGTTTTACAATCGGTTGCTCTGCCTTCCCAGGTGATGCCAGCTACTGGGCTGTTGCTGTGGTCCGTAAGGACAACCAAGAAATTGACATCAACAACCTGCGTGGCCGTAAGTCCTGCCACACCGGTATCGGCAAGACGTCCGGCTGGATCATCCCCACCGGCTGGCTGGTAGACCAGGACTTTGTTCACACTGATGGTCAGACTAGTCTGGTTCAGGCTGTGGGAGACTTCTTCAGCCAGAGCTGTGTGCCTGGTGAGTTGGTTTGTGTGTGTAATATAGTAACTGTTGTACTTCTCCTTATGTACTACTCTTGTAATGTTCCTATTTGTCAGAAGGATCTATCCAGAATGAAAAGTTTGGAGAAAATTAGCATATACATCTTTTACTATGTCATTGTTCTCTCTTTATTGATATTCAACATGACAGGCAAACACATGATGGCAACCCGAATGGCATTGTTATGTAAAAAAAAGCACACATATGCAAGATATAGATAAATCTACACACCCCGATGTTAGTTGTCTACAGTCTGGTTGAACAGATTGATTGCTTAAAGTATGGAGAGAAGAGTTCTTAAGTCTTTTATGTTCTGGCTATTGTATATTTGCCTGTTAATATTTTCAGCTAGACAAACTTCTGTTATCTTGCTCCAAATTGTATAGCACTAAATATACTCCTTCTTTGCACAAAGGTGCCAAGAGCCCTGAGTATGATCCCCAGAACACCAACCCCTCCAACCTGTGCTCCCTGTGTGCTGGTGCTGGAGAGGACCACTGTGTGAGGAACAAGAACGAGCCGTATTATGGATATGCTGGGGCCTTCAGGTAATATATACATGTACTATGCTCATCATGGTTTGAGTTCCAAGACTTTAAATGGATTTTATGAATTTCAAATTGGTAGTTCAATAGACCTAACCTTGGTATGTGCTCGTGACCGCCAGGTGCCTTGTTGAGGGAGCTGGTGATGTTGCCTTTATCAACCACCAGACTGTCCAGGACAACACTGATGGACACAACCCTGAGAACTGGGCCGCTGGCCTGCGCTCCAGCGAGTTTGAGCTGCTGTGCCCGGACGGTTCCCGCCGTCCCGTGGACCAGTGGCGTGAGTGCAGCCTGGCCCGTGTTCCGTCCCACGCCGTGATGACATCTGAGGAGAGGAACCAGGAGTGGATAGACAGGGCAGTGCAGCTGCTGAAGAACACTCAGGTGGGGAATTTGAAGAATCTGGGAACAGTACTATATTTACTTTTGTTGTGGTCTTATTATGCGGTAGGATAAAAAGGAGGGTTGTGCTGTGATATAAATTTGTTGTTGATACAATTCTTTAGTAGATTAGTAATTCAAAGGAGACAAATTTGCAGTGCCAAAAATTTGCTGTTAAGCTCCACTGCAAAATCATTGACAACCTTCACAATTCACTGTATAATCATGACACAATCTAATCTCACTGTTGTATTGTGGAGGCAGCTGAATTTTGTACCTGTTTTCATCCACAGGATATGTTTGGTTCCGATGACAACGATCGCGGCTTCAACCTGTTTGACTCCTCCTCCTTCGGCGGCCACGACCTGCTGTTCCGTGACGACACCCATCATCTGGTGGAGGTGGGCAGCAAGGACAGCTGGGAGGAGTGGCTGGGACAGGAGTACCTGCGCTGTCTCCGCAGTCACCATACTGCCGAGGAAGTCCAGCCTCACAGTAAGCAGTGATCACAATACCCAATTGCACACTTCCAAATGCAAACACATTTTGCTAAGGACAACCGTATTCTAAATATAGGTAGCTCAATGTGCCATCTGAAATTTTGCAGTCTGTACAATGCTTTTCCGCCACCTATGTGCATGAACTTTGGTATTTATCACAAACATATAAGTTATGTGTAACTGGAAGAGAAGATAATGGATAAGTAGCCTACTTGAAGAGAGTAATAACTTGGAAGTGGGGCAAGCTAAAATTTAATTGTTGATGGCGCAACCTGGCTTTTGACTCAGGTTGCCACCTGAGTAACCTGGCTGAAAAAGTATTTTGAGCATTGAGTAAGATCAAACCTGTATTCCATCCTTATAATTTGAGTAATGCAAGCATTTTTGTGTTGAATCATTGTAACTTTTCAATGGAAATTTTGTATAATAAGTGCAATGCCATTACCCAGGCACCCTGCGCTGGTGTACCATCTCCAGCCAGGAGCAGCAGAAGTGCCAGGAGATGAGCCGTGCCTTCAGCAGGAGACTGAACCACAGGCTGGAGTGTGTGCAGGGCCAGTCTACTGAGGACTGCATGTACAAGATCTCTCACCACCAGGTGAGGAGCACAACAGTTTAATATACATCAGTTACAACAGAAAGTATATGTAGCCTTAAGCCTCTTACAGCATGCATTTTTAGCCTTTTGGCATACATGACTGAGGGTATTCTGCGGCATGAAGAAAATGAACATTGCTATTTACTTTGTATGTCTGCTTTCTACAACTTTCATGAAGATCAACATTTCCGACTGCCAAGATTAGAATAGCATACTTAGATTTACGTCTTACAGTAAAAGTTCTTTAAACAGTAATTATACTGGGATATATAGCTGCATTTCATTTTTATCACACTTTGATTTGATCTTCAGGCTGATGTGATCTCTCTGGATGGAGGAGACATCTACACTGCTGGCTCTGAGTACAATTTGGTGCCAGTCATGGGAGAGGACTATGGAAACGGTAAGATGCGGGGGGATATTTTTATGTAGTTCAGACTTATAGTTGAATGATGGCTTTTGAAATTACTTCTGTATCTGTTGCTGTATCTGTGTCTATATATCTATATAGCTGGTATAACTGCCCTTCGGCATAATGCATTATCTTCGCAATGCGGCAACAGTTGGTTATATTACACTGAACGACCCATCACACTTGGAAAGTAAAATTAGTTCTTTGTCCTTGGTGCTGAAAATGTGATTATGCTAAAGCTTTCTGCCACTTTCAGGTGATGCCAGCTACTGGGCTGTTGCTGTGGTCCGTAAGGACAACCAGGAAATCAACATGAACAACCTGCGTGGCCATAAGTCCTGCCACACCGGTATCAGTAAGACCTCCGGCTGGAATGTGCCGGTCGGCTGGCTGATCCAGAACAAGCAGATGCAGGTGGACAACAAGAAGTCCATCCCACAGGCTGTGGGCATGTTCTTCAGCAAGAGCTGTGTGCCTGGTCAGTTGAAACCTTGTGTTTTTGAAGAAAAAAGATTTCCCCAAAATATTTACATTATTACATTATGAATTCTGGAAAAAATGTCCTTG
>NC_049983.1:19174908-19212157 GCF_000003815.2 Branchiostoma floridae | reverse complement strand
ACACGAGCCCTACTATGGATACTCTGGAGCATTCAGGTACTCAAAAGGCTTTGAGAAAACTGAACTGTTGTGATATGATACTTCATTGAAAAAACTGAAAACGGCTGTGAGAAAACTGAACTGTTGCAATTTCATACCATTATATATATTTTTACTAAATGTCTTGTTCTTCAATCTTCTTATTCTTGTCTTCCACCCCTAGGTGCCTTGTTGAGGGTGCTGGTGATGTTGCCTTTGTGAACCATGTCACCGTGTATGAGAACACCAACGGCCACAGCGAGGAGGAATGGACCAGGAACCTGGATGAGGATGACTTTGAACTTCTGTGTCCTGATGGCTCCAGGAGGCCATGGAACCAGTACAAGTAGGAATGCTTTGATGCAACAGTATAACTATGTTACACACATATTTGCTATATTGGAGCTTTCTACTTGGCAATTCTATTGTCACGTGACTGCTGACTGAGGGATTTTTTTTTTTACAAATTGACAATATGAACATTCAAGCTAAATTCACATTTGCTTAGTTTATGAGTACAATACCCTTGAGCACAATACCTTTTTGCTCTTTCACCAGGGAATGCAACCTGGCCCGTGTCCCATCCCATGCCATCATGACCTCTCCCCGTAGTAGGACAGACATTCAGCAGATTGTGGACTTCCTCCAACTGGCTCAGGTGAGAGTTCCTAAAGCTTACTGTGTCCTACTATTTACTGCATGCTTTGTTGTTTTTTCTTGCAGACATTTGTTTTTTGTTGCTTGTTTTGAAAGACATTTGTAAATTTAATCTCCAAGCAGATCCTACGGTAGCATAAGACAGTATCAAAAGCTGCCAGAGGAGTGAGGCCGGCTTAGGAGTGTGTTTTGCTACCAGGGATCTGCCCCCAGTCGGCTAGAACAAAGGCTATTAACATCCAATTGTTTCCCATTCAAACTGTGCTTGCAGTGTAGGCGCTAATTGCCCTCCTTCCTGTTTGGTGTTAACTTCCAACTGAGACCTGTGCTGGTCACTGACTTTGTCCCAGTGTAATTTGCTCGTAAAATAATTAGCACATGGCAACAGGGTGGGGCAGCAACACCATTGTTGAATAGAAATGCTCCTCCCTGTTTCAGTGGAGGCAGATCCCCGGTAGCAAAACACACTCCTAAGCCGGCTTCGCTTCTCTGGCAGCTTTTGATACTGTCTTATGCTACCGTAGGATCTGCTTGGAGATTATGTAAATTTACATACAGGTACATACAGGTAACCTCAGTAGTGCTAACTCGATGTCCTCCCTTTTCTATATTGCAGGATCATTTTGGTTTCCAGTCTTATGGTGATTTCGAGATGTTTGACTCCAGCAAGTTTGAAGGTCGTGACCTGATGTTCCGTGACAACGTGCAGCGCCTGGTCCCGGTGGGCCAGCGGAACACGTGGCAGAAGTGGCTGGGCTCCAGCTACATGGAGTCTGTTGGTCACCTGATCAGCCACGACCAGCAGAGGAACCAACACGTGCTTGGTATGTACTACTTAATATTCCGTATTTCATCATGATTAAGAGCAAAGGTTGTAATGTTACCTTTCAATGATAGGCAAAGCTTTCTTCTTCTTTATTACCCCAAAATAACCCCTTTGAGGGCAAATTTGGAGGGGGCCAGATCAAACTTGGCTTTGACTGACCCAAATGTGGGGGCTGTTAAAACTTCACCAGGTAGGGTGTTCTACATAGTATTACACTATACTTTCTATCCTTAGCACTCAGCACTTGGGAAAGGGTATGGAAGTTGAACATGCACCACTTCCAGTGAACTAGTCCCCTGACCGTAGTGATTGCGCATATTTGTGGGTTAGGGGAAAAGAGTTGGGTGCCACCCTATACATCTGGTGCTGGAAGGACTTTAACATGAACTAATACAGCATGATAATACCTGATTTCTGACTTAATATCTGAACCATGTACCTCCAGACAAGCAGGTGCGCTGGTGCGTGACATCTGATGCTGAGAGGGAGAAGTGTGAGCAGCTGAGCCGTGTGCAGAAGGAGGGCATGTCCTTCCCCACTGTGCAGTGTGTGCAGGCTGACAACGCTGATCAGTGCATGCAGATGATCCACATGAACCAGGTACACACACATCAGCTACCAACCTGTTAATCATTTATCATATCTGAATTGTACACATAGAGCAGACACATGTAGCATTGATTGTTTACCCTGGGCCATGACAATCATAACTAGATTACTGTGAATTAATTTATTTGCAGTGTTTTAATTTCATGGTTGAAAGAACTATGTTGTACAGTAGTAAAGCCTTGGAAAGGCATTTTTGCAGGGGTCATCTTTAAAATAAAACCACCAAAAATATTTCTATATTTACAGTAGCTAATGTATAACATGTGTTTTTTTGTATTGTCCATGAAGGCTGATGTGATCACCCTGGATGGAGGTGACATCTACCAGGCTGGGATGAAGTACAACATGAGGCCTATCATGGGGGAGGACTATGGAAATGGTAGGTACAGCGGCCACGTGAAGCTGTGGCCTGTTTTTTATCTATTTTCTAACGTACCTACCTGTCTTAACCTTCTTCCTTGCCTAACCACATGATCAATACAAACTTAGTGCCAAATGGCTTCTTTGGCAGTCTAAAGGTTGATGAAAGTTCAAAGTTAAACCTCCAAAAGGAGATGACAGCTCATAATTGCTGTTGTTTCACACTTCAAAAGATAATTGTTTAATGCTTTATGCTTCTTCCCCTTCAGGTGATGCCAGCTACTGGGCTGTTGCTGTGGTCCATAAGGACAACCAAGAAATTGACATGAACAACCTGCGTGGCCGTAAGTCCTGCCACACCGGTATCGGCAAGACGTCCGGCTGGATCATCCCCACCGGCTGGCTGGTAGACCAGGACTTTGTTCACACTGATGGTCAGACTAGTCTGGTTCAGGCTGTGGGAGACTTCTTCAGCCAGAGCTGTGTGCCAGGTGAGTTTTGACAATATCGCTCAAGAAAAGATTAATTTTTTGGGTTGGATGGCTGTTCCATCAGTCAAGTTCTAAGTGATTGTGGCAGTCTTGTCCATGTATTTTATATACATGTATTACAGTTTAGTTTAGTCAGAAAAGAAAAGACACCTGCAAGAAAAAAAGCACACACAGTAACTTTGTTGCTTGCTGTTATAGGTGCCAAGAGCCCTGAGTATGATCCCCAGAACACCAACCCCTCCAACCTGTGCTCCCTGTGTGCTGGTGCTGGAGAGGACCACTGTGTGAGGAACAGGAACGAGCCGTACTATGGATATGCTGGGGCCTTCAGGTATGCTGCCAAACAATAACACACCATCAAATCAAAAATAAAAATCTCAGTGTAACTACTTTTCTTAGATATTGTGATTTTATCTGATAGGTTTCTTAGGTGCAAGTCACACCTGGTGCAAAAATCAAAGTTCTGCTTCAGTACTAAGGTCACCCTGACCTTCATCTTTCCAACACCTACCCACATACCAAATATCATTACAATCCATCCAGAGGTTCTAGAGTTATGGTGACCACAAATATCCAGAAGAAACAAACACACAGACAAACACACACACACACACACACACACCAAAAACTATACCGTTTTTTATGGAGGTAATGATCAATTTATGTATATCATGTAGTTCAGCAGTTCTGTGTAGCTATGTGACTCTTCTTCCCCACCCTCACCAGGTGCCTTGTTGAGGGAGCTGGTGATGTTGCCTTTATCAACCACCAGACTGTCCAAGACAACACTGATGGACACAACCCTGAGAACTGGGCCGCTGGCCTGCGCTCCAGCGAGTTTGAGCTGCTGTGCCCTGACGGTTCCCGCCGTCCCGTGGACCAATGGCGTGAGTGCAGCCTGGCCCGTGTTCCGTCCCACGCCGTGATGACCTCCAACAACAAGGACCAGGAGTGGGTGGACAGAGTGGTGCAGTGGCTGAAGAACACTCAGGTAAGGACAGCATATTTGTGTTTGAGTCTTTGCTGTACATGTGAGTGGACTTTCAACTTCAGTTTGCTATGGTAACCATTTGGCACCCAAATTTTTATTTTGTATTGGGTTAGGCAGCAGGTAGTAGTTTGAAGAAATGTTTGATATCCTGTGAATTATGTCCAGAAATATAATTTTAGCAATTGTTAACAGTTTCAAGTATCAAAAGCATAGAGCTATTTGTAAATCCGGTGCTTAGTCTGCAAGAAATAAAACAAGATATTAATAAAAGACATAAAAAAGTATGATTTACTGCATGAGTATAGGATCATAATTAGTAAAGCATTAACCATCAAATTGCATTTGTAGTCCCAAAGTGGTTTACCAGTTAGGCAGAACAAACAAAGAAGCTCATCTCTTCAAACTTGTAGGAGCAGTTTGGTTCCGATGAGAACGATCGCGGCTTCCAGATGTTTGACTCCTCTTCCTTCGGCGGCCACGACCTGCTGTTCCGTGACGACACCCATCATCTGGTGGAGGTGGGCAGCAAGAACAGCTGGGAGGAGTGGCTGGGACAGGAGTACCTGCGCTGTCTCCACAGTCACCATGCTGCTGAGCCAGTCCAGCCCCACAGTAAGATCAAACCTTTATATTTCATCCTTATAATTTCAATAATGCATGCATTTTATTTTTGGATCTTGACAAATGGCCTATGGCAACTGGCCAAGAAAGGTCATGAACTTGTCTGTAGTGGGTCAGAACCCACATGGGCACCACAAGAGGAGATGGGTAGACAGTGTCAATGAAGATATTAGAAAACTGCACTTGCAAAATGCCAACCCCCTTGACAGGGACAGATGGAGGGCAGCAATCAGACCAAAAGGACTTGACAAAATGTCCAACCCCTGAAAGACGGAACAACAGATGCTAAACCAGATAGTGAGTGAGTGAGTGAGATCATTTTCAATGGAAAATTGTGTGTAAACAAGTATACTATGTTGTTACCCCAGGCACCCTGCGCTGGTGCACCATCTCCAGCCAGGAGCAGCAGAAGTGCCAGGAGATGAGCCGTGCCTTCAGCAGGAGACTGAACCACAGGCTGGAGTGTGTGCAGGGCCAGTCTACTGAGGACTGCATGTACAAGATTGCACACCACCAGGTGATAACTGCAAGCAACAATATCCATCTTTTTACAATTTGCAATGTATCAGCATAGCTTTGGGTACTGTCTGGGGCAGTCAAAGAATGTGACAAATGTGTGATATATCTTTCTGTATTATATTAAATGTGTTATTTACATTTAGGCTGATGTGATCACTCTGGATGGAGGAGACGTCCTCACAGCAGGCTCTAAGTACGACCTGGTGCCAGTCATGGGAGAGGACTACGGAAATGGTAAAGCTGGCATATGTTCTTGTCTTCCTGTCACAAACAGACAATACCTGATGACCATCTCTTTCATGTTTTTGCTGTGTGCAATGCTCTGAGTGTCGTTTTGTATCATATTGCTATGAAAAGAAGCCTATTCTTGTATTGTTATCATAGGGATATCCTTGGTGCTGAAATAGCAATAATCGTTAAAAAGTACATATTGTAAAATTTCCAGGTGATGCCAGCTACTGGGCTGTAGCTGTTGCCCGAATCAACAACCCAGAGATCAACATGAACAACCTGCGTGGCCGTAAGTCCTGCCACACCGGTATCAGTAAGACCTCTGGCTGGAACGTCCCGGTTGGTTGGCTGATCCAGAACAACCAGATGCAGGTGGACAACAAGAAGTCCATCCCACAGGCTGTGGGCAAGTTCTTCAGCAAGAGCTGTGTGCCTGGTCAGTAAGAAGTGACTACTATGTGCCTTTTTGTACTTTCCTATGAAGTCAAATGTTGTAGGTGGTGTGTTTTGCTTTAATTGTATCAATTGTTTTGATGAAGTACGGTTTCTGACACACCTTCAGTCATTGTGTTTTGTTTGGAATGTGCAGAAGTTTTCACACCTTGAGAAGCTGTTTGTGATATTGTAAAATGTGTATCTTCAGGTGCCCAGAGCCCAGAGTACAATGCTGACGGCACCAACCCTAAGAGCCTCTGTTCCCTGTGTGTCGGGGAGGGACAAAACCGCTGTGTCCGCAACACCAACGAACCCTACTATGGATACTCTGGAGCATTCAGGTACTTGATTTAGTGTATCAATCTTGAAAGAAACTTGGTATCTTATCTTTTGACAGTTAACAGTATGCTTTTTTTAGGATAATCTTTTAAAGAGAAGTGGCCAGCACAATTCTGTTTTGTAATCAATCTTACCTGATGTTTCCATCTACCACTAGGTGCCTTGTTGAGGGTGCTGGTGATGTTGCCTTCGTGAACCATAATACCATCTTTGAGAACACCAACGGCCGCAGTGAGGAGCAATGGACCAGGAACCTGAATGAGAATGACTACGAGCTGCTCTGCCCTGATGGCTCCCGCAAGCAGTGGCACCAGTACAAGTAAGTACAGTCTCATCGCAGGCAACATGAAGTAGTTAACCCTGTCAAGAAGAATGGGCATTGGGAGGCATTGTATGGACCTATTTTGCTGAATGGCATTAATGATATCTGAACACATGTTGTTGCAATAGTCCTAAACAGTGCTGACCTCAGAATCTGTTGTATTTTGACACAAACTTCATACTTCATTAAAAGAAATGACAGAAATGGTTGAGATTTAAACAGTCTAAACAAAAGTTTTATTTTGACTTTTACAAAGTTTCTGTGTTCTTCTTTCACCAGGGACTGTAACCTTGCCCGTGTCCCGTCCCACGCTGTCATGACGTCTCCCCGTAGCAGGAGCGAGCTGCAGCAGATTGTCAACATCCTGATGCAGGCACAGGTGGGAGTGACAGTCTTGATCTTACTTCATTAGAATCCTTCCATAATAGTGTATATAGGGGAGGTGCCAATCTCCTTTTCCTGCCTTGCATTTGGGAGATTCCCCTATCCCCCAAATTCAAGACAAGCACTCCATCACCTAGGTAATTGAACCAGTTGTAATGTCACACTTGATTTATTTAGGATATCATATGCCATTCAATTTATAGGATATCATATGCCATTCAATTCTTAATTATCCCTTGAATAATTTTTGCTCTTAATTAAACAGTCTTATACCTTTCTTGGATTACATATTTTGTCATTGTTTTAATTATAGAGTGTTGTACGCTGCATCTCACTATTGTGTTCTCTTCCCAAATATCTTTACAGGAGCATTTTGGAAAGCACAGTGATTTCCAGATGTTTGACTCCAGCAAGTTTGAAGGTCGTGACCTGATGTTCCGTGACAACGTGCAGCGCCTGGTCCCGGTGGGCCAGCGGAACACGTGGCAGAAGTTACTGGGCTCCAGCTATCTGACATCCATTCGTAGCATGATCCATCGCAATGAAGAGAGGACTCAACGTGTGCTCGGTATGTGGTATCATATGGTACTTCTTGTGGTTTTTGTGATTATGATAAATTCTACTGTTGCTTCTACAAGTACACTTTTGCCATGTTGACTGTTCCTGAATGTATACAAAATTTCCTTTTTCATTCTTCTTAAATGAAGCAAAAGTCGATTTTTGAACAGATGTCATCCATATAATTTGCTTGTTGTGGCCTAACAATCTCAATGGGATAGGTAACTGAAGAAATACCTTTATGTACGCTATCTTACACCATGTACATATAAAAGTTCTTTGTTTATTCTTATTTTTATCATTTTATGTACTTAACATATGACATATGTACTTAAAGTATCCTGTCGATTTGCAATTCCAATTAGCATTGTCTTTGTCTCTGTCAGTAAGGCTAGCCCTTTGTAATAGCCACAGGCTAGTTGGGCAGTCCTGTCTGTGCATGCTGAACAACAAACCGATAAATAAATGAAATTGTCTTACATTATACAGATAACCAGGTGCGTTGGTGCGTGACCGCAGACGCTGAGAGGGAGAAGTGTGAGCAGCTGAGCAGGACCATGGAATCTCATGATGTTACCTTCCCCACCATCAAGTGTGTGCAGGCTGACAATGCTGAACAGTGTATGCAGAAGATCCACATGAACCAGGTGTGTTTACTTAAGTCAGCGTTTCCATCATTTCCATCATTTTTAAAGTATGAGAATGTCAAATATATATGGAAAGCAACGCACTTTGGCTTCAAAAGTTTGGATACAGTTTGAACTTACATCAAGTGAAAGGCCATTTTATCACTGGTTATATGAATGACAGCTTCTCTTGGAGTCTTGCTTTTACCAATCACCATTCATATATCATCTGGAGAAGGGATGATATTTGTGGAGGGATGTCATACAATTGTGATGTTAGATTTTTAAGCAGGCTGTGACAGAACCTACATCTACAAAAATCTAAGGCAGCACTTTCAGTAACACGACACACGTATGGCTGTCAAGAATGTCTTCTGTTTGCAATCATAGAACAGTCATAAGACATGTGACTGGACCCTTATACTGGTACTTTATCATCACCATTGAATATCCCCATGGGCAAATTAGGGGGGAAAGTGAAAACAGAAGGACAAAGGCCAATGATCCTATCTTATATATATATCTCCAGGCTGATGTGATCACCCTGGATGGAGGAGACATCTACCAGGCTGGATCTAGGTTTGACATGAGGCCCATCATGGGGGAGGACTATGGAAATGGTAGGTATTTGTAGCAGCTGGCTTTTCATATGTGTCTAACTGAAATTAGAATGTACAAATTTGATGCTTGCATATCATGTTGGACATGGTGTCAGGGAGACGACCTGTTACCAGACCAACCTGAATAAGATGCAGGCTTTGCTCGTTAATGGCAAAGCAACAAACGAACAAACAAGCAAACACACACAGAAACTTCTAGTTGTAGCGTAGTTGAAGTTATGTATGTGTGTATGTGATTGTAAATTTTTTATTCCAGGCAATGTCCTTGGTGCTGAAATGTGATTGTTCTTTTGCGTTGTGTCACTTTCAGGTGATGCCAGCTACTGGGCTGTTGCTGTGGTCCGTAAGGACAACCAGGAAATCGACATGAACAACCTGCATGGCCGTAAGTCCTGCCACACCGGTATCGGCAAGACGTCTGGCTGGATCATCCCCACCGGCTGGCTGGTAGACCAGGACTTTGTTCACACTGATGGTCAGACTAGTCTGGTTCAGGCTGTGGGAGACTTCTTCAGCCAGAGCTGTGTGCCTGGTGAGTTGGTTAATCTTGTATTCCAGATAGTAGACTAGTCTGGTTAAAGCTGTAGGGCACTGTTTAGCCTTACACTACAGAACATTGCAAACTCATTAAAGACTGTAAATCACCTCTTGTGTCTTGTTACATGTACATATCTAACTTATTCATTGTTTTATAAACCTATAGGTGCCAAGAGCCCCGAGTATGATCCCCAGAACACCAACCCCTCCAACCTGTGCTCCCTGTGTGCTGGTGCTGGAGAGAACCACTGTGTGAGGAACAAGAACGAGCCGTACTATGGATATGCTGGGGCCTTCAGGTATAACAAATAAAGGAATAATATGAACCACATCTTCAAGATAGATCAAATTTTTGGTTCCTATCTCTTAAAAGAAAACAGAAGGTAAAAGCTTGAAAGACATCATATTGACATCAACTTGAAAAACATCATATAGACATCAAATCATTAATCGGACCTTGCCTTGCTAGGTGCCTTGTTGAGGGAGCCGGAGATGTTGCCTTTATCAACCACCAGACTGTCCAGGACAACACTGATGGACACAACCCTGAGAACTGGGCCGCTGGCCTGCGCTCCAGCGAGTTTGAGCTGCTGTGCCCGGATGGTTCCCGCCGCCCCGTGGACCAGTGGCGTGAGTGCAGCCTGGCCCGTGTTCCGTCCCACGCGGTGATGACGTCTGAGGACAAGAGCCAGCAGTGGGTGGACAGGGTTGTGCGTATGCTGAAGGAAGCTCAGGTAGGCTGAATGCTGGGTTAAAATATATCATAGTACTCTAGGTGCACAAAGGACTGTTAGGACAGCCTAGATTTTTTCTATTTGCTTGACATGCCTGTAACCTGTAAGTGAAAAGGGAACTTGCAAGGGCAATTGCCAGCTGTTAATAGCAAGGTCATTCCTAATATCCTTAGAGTCCTTTGGCAGGCAAAAAAAGTAAAATAGTAGACTACATTGTAAGTAAATGTGTCTGTAGGTGAGATCTGCAGGTTTTGCAAGCTAGCTTGCTGATGGGTACCAATAATGCTTCAAGTTGACATAAAACATGGCTACATGTATCCAAATTTTGTAAATGTTAAATGACACATAGAACTCTCTCTCTCCAGTATATGAAGAATTTTCAAAGCAAATAAGCTTCCTATAGTCAATAATGTCGAGGATGTTTTTAACCCTTGAATCTGTCTCCATCCACAGGAGCAGTTTGGTTCCGATGAGAACGATCGCGGCTTCAACCTGTTTGACTCCTCCTCCTTCGGCGGCCACGACCTGCTGTTCCGTGACGACACCCATCATCTGGTGGAGGTGGGCAGCAAGAACAGCTGGGAGGAGTGGCTGGGACAGGAGTACCTGCGCTGTCTCCGCAGTCACCATACTGGCGAGCATCATGGTAGGCACAAGTATCTTCATCTTTTCACAGTTTTTTAATGTGCAATGCCAGACAGACGATATGTAACACCTTAATCAATCTTGTACTAGTTTTTCATGACTTATTGTATTTAGCAAAAATTCAAATACAAAAACAATTTAATCTCTTCAACTGGATAAAAAACGGATATTTACTCCAGATATTTCAGGTGACATCCATCACTCTTCAGCATCACTAGAATGAACTGGCAGAACAATTCAATACAAGTACATGTACAGCTAACTAAAAAATTGGCTAAACCACTAACTCCTAAAGATCATATGTAAAAGTCAATCAAATGTAAATCATGATTGCTTAGTTTCCCATTTGTAGAGATTGAATTGTTTTTGAATATTGTTTACCTGGATGTCTAACCTTCATAAACTTATTTAGCAAAATGTTACTTTTTAAGGTACCTGCAAGTGAAAGTCCTGGTGTAATCCATAGCACATGACATACTCCTTTCAGACATGCATTCCATGAGGACCAGTGGCCAACAGCGTGCTCTGAGCACCAGCGAAGGTCGTCCCGTGCTTCTGTCGAACTTGCGTATTCAAGATGCCGAGGGTCACAACGGTCGCTACCACGTCCACGCTTCCGTGAACCAAGGTGGACATCTGTGGATCAGGGATGGTCTGGATGGCGTCGTCTTCACCTCTGATGCCAAGGTAGTTTCTAATTCTGTTTGCATCCTATTTCTTTCAATGTGGAAGATAGTGAACAAATTATACACTTGTAGAATTTCAGACGATGACTACAAACATATAAGTTTTGGCCCTACCTGTAGCAACCATGTGTATTCTATTTGATAATACATGCACAATATTAAGATATGTTTTCCTATTTCTCATCAGTCTACCAACCAGCATCATTCTCGACATCATCGTCATCAGGACCCACATCAACACTCTGTGGAGAGTGAGCTTTCTAGGGAAGACAGCTCTTCACAGGTAGTTCATTAACTAAGACCAAAACAAATTGATATTTTGCCTTAATTTTTACCATTGAAGTACACTAAGGGAGAGGAGACATAACAAGAGTACTGTATGTTTTTCCTCCGACATCAGGAACACTCCAGGAGACACAGTCACGAGAGTCGCAGTCACGAGAGTCAGAGCCATGAGAGTCAGAGCCATGAGAGTCAGAGCCATGAGAGTCAGAGCCATGAGAGTCAGAGCCAGGAGAGTCAGAGCCATGGGAGCCGCAGCCATGAGAGGCATCATCAGAGGAGGAACCACCAGGACAGCAACCCCATCTCTCACCTGTGGGACAGCCTCTGGCAAATGTGGGATGAGAATAGCTCAGAGGAGAGACAGCACAGCTCAGAGGAGGGACAGCACAGCTCCGAGGAGAGATGGCAGAGTTCCGAGGAGGGACAGCACAGGCACAGCTCTGAGGAAAGGCATCAGGGCAAGGCCTGGGTATGTGATGTCATGGTGTTACATGTAGAATGTAAGGGAAAGCAAAAAGTTTGTTTCAACTTTTTCTTGTTGGATGGATAGTATTTTGCTGTTAAGTGGAAAAGCAAGAGATTGTTGGCCTGCTGGAATGAATTGATGGATGGATGCATCGATTGATTAATGGATGGATGAATGAATGGATGAGTACTTGTGTGGTTGAATGGATAAATGGATGGATGGATTAATGGATGGATGAGTGCATGTATGCGTACTTGTGTGCTTGAATGGATAGAAGGATAGATGGATGAATAGATTTTGTGCACCACTAGCTAGCAGTATGCTACTGATAGTGAGAGATTACATAGATTGTTGTTACATGCCAATTTTACAGACTTGTTTTCTTTTTTCAGATCATAATGACATTTTCTCTGTACTGTTGCAGCATGATGTCCACACCAGTACTGAGACTAAGAGGCAGGAGCTGACCGCTGATGATGACTTCTACCAGCACTACAGGCACCACCACTTCCAGTACTCCAACAACGGCCGTCCTACTCTGTCCTTCTCTGGTGCGTTTCAGTTCCTCGTACATCGTACCTTGTGTAGACTAAAGTACTGTTGACTGAGTGGAACAGGGGAGCCAAGGAAATATTTTTATAGTATCATCATCGTCAGTCCTATTGCCAGGTACCCGAAGGGGCAGTCTGTTTGTCCACAAAGTTTTTTCACTTCTGATGGTCTTCACTTGTAGCTAATGTACTAATGTAGCACTACAGATTTTAGATCCAGTTATTCCAGAAATTTGTTCAGAATTGATGCTGATTTTGCACAAAAGTTTAAAAAGCTTAGATTTATAATCAAGTCATATTTGTCAGCAGGAAACTGTACTGACATTTTCCTGGTTTAGCCTTGTTGACACTGAAGGAAAACTCATATATTATTCATACTTACAATACAATCGCCCCCCTTGGTGACAGGGAAGGAAAACTAAAAGTATGTAGTACTTACAACACAACCGCCCCCCTCCCCCAGGTGACCTGGCTTCAGTGCAGAAGGCTGTGTCCAGCATGGTGTTTGTGCCGTGGTGCGAGCAGTGGCCGACCCCGCCCAACTGGGACCTGCCCCCCACCACATGGATGTTCCCCAGCGAGCAGGACCAGGCTCTGTCAGAGGATCCCAACCACCCTGCTATCTGGCCTGCATGGTAGGACTGCTCAATATTTTGAATATAGATTGTTTCATTCAACTATAACATATGAGATTTAGATATAAAATCTAGGGAAAAATCTTTTTTTTTTTAAATCCAGCTGCTCTACCTAAAGCATGCATGTGTTATTAAATAAATCGCATTAATATTACAACTAATAAGTATTTGAGACCAGCTTTGTAAAGCAGCTCACTTTAGTTTAGATTTAGTTTCTCATCAAATTGTATCAAATTTTTATTGCTGCTGCAAATATAGCATGCTTTTCTCAGATTAAACTGAAACCTTCATGTGTTGAAGATTTGACTGATGTGTCATTTTTCATTAAACCAGACTTGATCATGACTATTGTCTATTTTTGTCATCCCCACCAGGTACCCACGTTTCTGGTACCCGTTCCCCACCAAGTCCTGGACCTGGTGGCCCCGCGTCCTCCCGCCGTACTGGCTGAACAAGCAGTGTCAGGACTGGACCAGCATGATCCACATCTCTGTCTCTGAAGAAGCACCCTCTTCCTGCGCCAGCCAGCAGGACAGGCAGGACCGCCCTGTGACTGACATGGACATCCCTGTGCACGTTCAGTCCCGCACCAACACTCCGATCAGCCTCATCCCAAAGTATGGGCTCTCTGAAACTCTGCATTCACTGTGTGACCTTTTGTGTATTGTGGTCCATTGCAACCAATTTCAGGCAGTGTGCAAAGATTCAAATCAGTGTACCATGATCTGTTGCATTCTTTATCTGATATATCAACAGTAATTCTTGATTTCTTAGCGGTAACTTAAACTTAGCGAGTACTATTCAACCGCTAAAATTTTATCATTGCAATTATTTGATTGCTGTGCTGAGGCCAGCTACTGTTCTATTAGGTAGAACCTTGTTCTCATCACTAAAATTAAATGCTGTGAACTACTCCCTTTCTCCCTTTCCCCCAAACCACCAAAATTCCCGACCGCATTATTGAATGGATTTACAATACCTGTCTTGATGATTGACCTATTGTATTTGTTCTGTAGGAACCTGTTTTACTACTTTGATTCCGATGCTGAGTCCGTCCCCATCAACGACATCCACATCCGCTCCCAGCTTACTGATGTGAACCTTCATCTCAACTTCAAGGTTATGGAGGACCATGTAAGGGAAGCTTCCTGATAGTCATGGCTTTGATAGCAATTTTCAAAATTGTAGCTAAAGAATAATGCTAAAGGCTTTTTGAAACTCCTGTAATTATGATCTCATTCGTAGCTTTGCGACAATGACAGCTCAGAGACAGTACTTGACCAGTTTTGACTTTATTTGTCTTTCTTATTAGTCACTGTAATTATGATGTATACAAGTCTCAAAGTACTTTTGGATCTACATACATTGTAGTTGAATCTTGGTTTTGTTGGTTTCCCATCCAGTGTTTAAAAACCAAAGTGTTACCATGTTGTAATGGAAAACTTGTTATTCAGCACCAAGGACAGTACCAAAACTGTGAGCAGTAACAAAATGCATATTCGTTTTCTTGTAAAGAAAGCATGACTGCTTAGAATTCAGAAGAAATGCAGCTACCAGACCTTCTCAAATTACCATTTTCTTGTTTCTTTGCCATCAGAATCTGACAGTGCTGATGCTACAAATGTACATTATAGCAAGTTAAGCATACTGCTACATTTGAATGTATGATAATCATTTATGTGAAAAGACCAAATCGTAAGTCTTAGACTTATTTCTTCTCTCTAAGCTTGCCACAGTCCAGGCTGAGAGTGTGGAGAACCCAGAGTTCACCTGTACATCTGTAGAGGAGTGTAACGAGCACCTGCGCACAGTTAAGGTCCACTTCAGGAATGGAGTCAGGGCCACTGACATCTGCCACCTGGGCATTCAGGTATGCTGTCTATCTCTATTTTCTCAGAAAAGGAGTAAAGAACATTCCTGAAAAGGTAAAAGAAAGAGGCTGTGTGAAGATAAGTGGAAAAAACGATTGTACGAAAGATTATAAGAAAAGTGCCAAACCAAAGGGGAAAGATATTGAATATGTACTAAAATGTTTCTTGAAAAATCTAAAACATGTTCACACAGCTTGTAATATCCTTCACAGTTTATCCCTCACAACAAGAAATCTGTTTTATGTCTATCGAGACAAGTCATCTGATCCTTGACCACAAGTGTTCTTATTCTACACCCACAGATCAGCATGTACAAGGACAACTCAGACGTCCCGTCTGACCTACTGACAGTCTGGGCTTACCAGACGTCCGGGCGATGTGTGGACCCATGGGCCACCAACGGTAACTTCCACCTGAGTAAGCAGAGGAGCCAGACTAACCAGGGCCAGACAGTCAACATCAACCTCATCTCTGAGGACCTCTGGAACGAGGAGTCTCTGAACGGTTGGTGACCATCATTTTTTCCAGTGTTTGTTAATTTGAAAAGTAAAATGATTTTGAAAATAGAAATCTGTGTAGAAGTTTGGTGTGCCTGTTTGTTTGTGTGACCATAGTGATTTGGATATATATAATGTGCTTTTACACATGCTGCATGTCAGGGACACTGACAGGAAGTTAGTTCAAAGGTCCCAGAGTGGGTTATCTCACTTCCTGTCTTCAAATACCTTATGGGAGCCAGAGAAAAATGCATTTAACAGAACAGTGAGAAATCTCGATAGAGAATAAAAGGAGTAATTTACAAAAACTGAAAACATTTCACAGAAGTACATTTATGAGATTTTCGGTTTCTGATTTTGTGTCGTGTCATGAATTTGTTTTGTGACATCACACACAGGTATCCTGCATGTGACAATCCGCGCTGCTCACGGCCTGGTGACCTACACCGCCCCTGACGGCCTGCGTACATTCATGGACCACATGGGCGTCCGCCAGCGTATCCCCACCAACCTCTGCGTGTCCGGACCAGCTGAGATGGTCAAGCAGGCCCTGCAGACCATCAAGTACACTCCCATCAGGGCGTTCACAGGCACCGACAACATCACTGTAGAGTACGGCACCACTCGCACTGCCATGAGACTGTCGCCAGGTAAACTTGGCATCTAAACTTGATGCATTGTGCTTGTAGGGATTGGTACGTCACTGAATAAAGAGACTCTTTTTTCCACAACCCTAAATTATTCAGGGAGAAGTCAAATATGTCTTGTAAGTGCAGAGTTGAATATAAATATAATGTAAGTGCAGAAGAAATCTATTACCGCTGGTACACTCATGATGAGATTGAACTAGGTTGTGAACAGACAAATACTGTTAATACATCTGGTGTATTATTTGCAGCCAGTAGGTATATGTACCCAATGTTAGGGTAATTAGGCTGATTTATGTGGACGAGGCACCTCTTCGAACATGGGACCCCCGTTTTACGTCCCTTTCAAAACAAGAATTTGTAGAGTAACTTGACATCTTGCCATCTATTTACATTTGTAGATAAGATCCATCCCAGGATGACAGTTGTTCACAAGGTGGAGGTGCGGCCCGTCTCCTCCCCCATCCTGGTCCAGGCCCCGTCCCACATGTGTGTGCAGCAGCAACAGCGCCCCCTACCCCACATCGACACCAACCTGGAACTGCAGAGCCTGTGGCACCAGCCAGCTCCCAACATGGTATTATTTCTTGCTCCTTATGTTAGATTGCAACAAAAGCTCCATGCATTAAAGTGCAAGAAATCAATTGCATTCTTGCAAATCTGGGACCTTAAAGAGGATGACTGTACACTGTAGGTGGACTTGTTTGTGCCAGAGGGGGAGTTACTGCCACAGTAAGTCCACCTCATTTTGCCATGTCTCTGAGGGCAATTGGTTTAGTTTGGGTGGACTATTATCCCAGAGTAATTCCTTCACACCAATTAAGGGAGCAAGTCCATTTTCAGTCCTTCCTGAGTAAATCCATTTTCAGACCATTGGACTTACTGTGGGTGAAAAGAGGACTATGGTCCTTCATAAGTCCAAGGTTTACAATCGAAGGCTTAAGCCATTCTTTGCTACCTACCAGGTGAAGCTGACAGTAACAGCCAGCAGCGGTGACGTGAACATCAACAAACACAAGCTGCAGGAGCAGTTCCACCCCCGTCAGTCCTCTCAGGAACACCACCGTGACATGGTTCATCTGGGTAAGTCTTCGCTGTACACCTGTATAGACATAAGGAAAAAAAGCTGTGCAGAAATGTTACGCAAGATTTTTGCACTGCATCTGTAGAGACAAAAGTTGTGCAGAAATGTAATGGGCAAATGAAAAATGAAAAGCACTCAGGGAGCACGAATTAGTTCAACTTTTGCTGAGAAGGAAAATTTGGAAATGCCATTGAGACATATTTCTGTACTAATTCAAAACCACCTGTGAACCTGCACCCACAGATGTGTGTGAGCTTGATGTAACAAGTGATGTTAGGCAAGTCAAAGTGTTATTTCTGGATTGATTTAGACAAATTTAAATGTTGTATAGAAAAGAATGAAATATGAATAAAATCAGATTCTATACAGATTGGACAGAAAATGTGTCCTTTTGCTGAAAAGAAAATTTGAAAATGCCACTTAGATGCATGTCCGTACTAATTTGAACTCACCTGTGAACCTGTACCCTTTCGTTGCCCAACAGATCTTGATGTACAGCACCGTCAGCGTGCGTCTGGCTCCTGGCTGCAGGTGGTTGCCGAGGACTGGGTGGTGCGCCACATTCTGCACAACCAGCTGGTCTGGTACAAGCCCAACAAGTGTGTGTCGTCTGAGCAGCCCATCCGCCATGATACCATCCACGTGGAGGTGAGAAAACCCACTAAATTTATCTATTAAGTTTTTTTTATTTATTTAAGAATCTTCAGGGTGATCCCTTCAGTTACATGTAACTTAAAACTTATTTCCAAGGGAGGCCTTATAAAATCATAACTAATCAAGATACAAGAATACAGCATAAATTGGTAAGGAACCTTCAGGATCAGTAAATCATACAAAGAAATTAGGCAAACTAAAAAGAATTACAATTCACACGCAATTAGTAACTAAAAATTACACCTACAGCAATCTCTTTATCTCAATACTGTCCTAAAGAAAAAGTAATGATACAAATGTAAGACACATAGCAGCTTGACTGGGATAAATTTTACCAATTATGACTCAAACCATGAAAGTCACAAAATTCTTCCATCTCATGGTGCATTGTTCTGGTCCCCCCAGGTTGAGGAGGTGAGCTCTGAGCATGTGACTCCCAGTGAGATCCAGGTTACTGTAAACTGCCACCAGAACCAGCAGCAGAGATGGTCCATCGATAGTGTGTCCAGTGAGGAGCAGTCTCACGAGTCTCATGAGTCCCATGGGGTATGTACCAGTCTTTGACATTATTTGGATCCACAATTAGCTTGACATTTCTGTTAGCTATTCTTACTGTGGTTCTACACGTAACGTCATATGATGATCAATACAATATCACTGTGATAACGGACATGACAGAAAGACTAAAAGACTAAAAAAATAATCACACTATAGCTAAAATTACATCAGATACATCATACATGAGGCTCAGGTCTACTGCCTGTCTGTACAAAAGTCTTAATCTTTTAGTCCTTGTAGTAGTCACATGTACTTACATCAGATAGTCTGCCTGATGCTTATTTGTATACAGGGCAGCAATGATTCAAAGGTCCAAGTTTATAAATCTTAAATGTTCACAAAAGACTTCATCTTGTAGCCTGTCTTGTCAGATCATGAGCTAAGTACAAGTACTGGCAGTTACTCATCAGTTGACCTGTAAAACTTTAAACAGTAAACAGTAAACCAGTAAATCTGTGTGGCACCTGCAGAATGATGAAGGCTTTGTAGTTAACAATGATTGTGTTTTCATTGTCTCACATTATAACTGTGTTCAGCAGGTCAGTTCTGAGTGGTCCTTGGAGCTGAGCCCCTGGTCGGTGGAGCAGTCCTCAACTCAGGTGGAGGTGACCTCAGATACAGGTAGGTGAAAAAGCAAAGCAAAAAAAAAAAATTGGTTCAAGGTTTTTGGAATATTGTGTTGAAAAGAGGGCAGCACACTTCTCTGTTTCTATAGTCCTTGGGCCACACAATTTTGTGCAATCACTACATCAGGAGGCTAGTCCGACACTGGTGGTATGTGTTCAATTACCATATTATTTCCCAAATGCTTAGTACTAGGCAGAGAGAGCAGTATGTACCATCTTTAAGATTTGTTTGTCTAACTCGATCAAACTCAACCTATTAAATGTAAGGTTGATGATTATCACTACTCATGATCACTGGGCTAGTCCCCACTTTTGTGTGATGAATTAAAACTTATTCCTTAAGCTTGTCATGCATGGCAAGTATACCTAGATCTCTCCACTAACATGTCCACCTTCCTGCTGAACAGAGTGTGTTCCCTCGGAGCCTTGGAAGGAGTGGTCGGAGTGTGATGCCAACAGTTGCCAGGCTGGTAGCCAGTGGCGCGAAAGGCGCACCCGCAACGTCAACCCTGCCTCCAACCGTTACTGTCAGCCGCAGCGTGAGCAGAGGCAGTGCACCAACTGTGGTCAGTCTCTCAAACTGAAACACTACGGATTAATGCCAAATAGCAATTACTCAAGCAACTGGATATGATTTTGGAAACGGTCAGACGTTTCAGATAACATCTGTTATCATTCATCAGTGACACATGACAAAAGATAATGGATCCTATCTGAAACGTCTGACCATATCCAGTTGCTTGGGTAATTGCTATTTGGTGCATCTTATCACCTGGATGTCATTGACACAGTACAGATTAAAAACCTGCTTTGTCTCAAAGTTTGAACGATCACGCTCTACAACGTATTCTCTGTGCATGCTCTGAATTGAATGGATGTACATTGTATGATTCAAAAACAACTAATGGTTACAGTTGCACTGATATTCTATGATGCATGGATGCTGGAAAGATGTTTTTAAAGGTTCTGCTGATGCTTAATATTGAATTCATAACATTTTTTCATCACATTTTATGTTTCAGGCTGTAAGCCGGAGAGGCAGTTCGTGAAGCACCCGTCTCCCAGCTTCCAGGACTGCCAGACCGTCCGCCAGGTGCCCCGCTGTCCCGAGACCTGCAAGCCCACCAAGACCAGCTTTGTGGAGGAGCAGTTCGACTGCCGCGGCCGCACCCTGGACAAGGATGTGCTGATCCACGAGGCCTGTGCCTGCCTGGAATGTGCTGCAAAACACACCAAGGTTTGTCAAACTTAATACTGTAACAGTTTCATCTCTTCAACACTTTCTTTATAATGAAGAGCTTTAATTTTAATGAAGAACTTTATTGCACGACAATTGTACATGGTACAATGTATGGCAACAACTATTACACAAAGTACAAAAGAGATGTATAGAATAAAACTGAACATCCTAATTAACATAACAATAAGAGCTAATACAAGTCTTTGATATAGTGTTACAATCAAGTTGGGCTAATCATGGGTTTCGGTATTTCTTTTAATAGCAAAGCAGTCATTTCTATTGTGAACACCACAATCTTCAGCCAACACAAGAGGGTTAAAGTCTAAAAAGTGTAACTAGCCTTGCTCTTAATGTTGAAACTTTTTACCAAGTTCTAGCACCCTATTTTCATAATTATGCTAACAGGCCAGCACTCACTTCCCTTTTTGCCTGTGTTCCCCCAGGAGTCATGGCACTCCACCGAGCGTCAGCCATCTTCCAATGAGCGGTGGAGCGAGGAGCTGGGCTTCCCCTGGAACTAGATATGATACATAGGACCGTTCCACGTTGTGCCTTCCATGTTTTTATACGTCCGACCTTCGTCACCTGTATTTCTCTACAATGATCAGGAAATTTTATATGGCCAGTGATGATGGGGTACAGTTTGTCTGTAGTCCGTTAGGGCAGGGCATCCGTTAGTGCAATGAGATATAAATGATTATTCTGTGTGCTTGCAAGGTTTACATCAGAGCTGGTGTAGGTTTTGAAGCTGTGCATTTCATGCAGTGCTGCTCTCACTTTTGATACCATTTGTTGTACTTTTTGCATCTTTGAAATAAATTGAACAGGCATGTCCACAATTTGTTTTGTGTTTTTGTTTGTTTGTGTGTGTTGTTGAACAAGTCTTTTTTTGTTGTAATCTTACCCAAACCTTTGCATCTATAACTTCTGAACAAATTGCAATGTCACAAATATGTGCCCATCATGCTATACAAACACACATACACGTGCATGCATGCACACACACACACACACACACACATTAACCACAACAGTCACAGATAACATAACCTTGGCAAATGAAAACATAGAATCAACAAGTCCAAAAAACGACAACTAAAAGATTCAATAAAAAATGGACTCCAGCTGTACACATTTCATTTTAATACAGAGCATCTAGAATAGGACCATATAGATGTATTGAGATAAGATATATTGGCAATTGGATAAAATTAGATGTAGAGATATACTTAGTAGAAATTACTGTTTTGTCCTTTGCATTTCGGACCACACAGTAACTGGTACTTAATTACGTCCCTGAGATATGAAAAGAAAGTGCTTCACTTTAAATTTGCAGCGGCAGAAAACTGCAAAGTGCAGTTTCACAACACAGGAAGATTTGTTACAATTCTGTCTGTCCAGAAATTGCATTTGAAATTATGCCATACATATCAGAAAACCTCTATTTGAAACTTGCAATGTGTGGCCAAATTATTCATCTCATATAACAATGACTTAAACACAAATAAACATCAAATTGTACACTAATGACTTTCCTAAAGATGACAACTTGGTGCCAGGTTGTATGAATACACAACTATGCATAGATTGACAATGTTTTTACAAATATGCAGTGATCATTGTAGTAATTAGTTTTAGAGGAAAATCAGTGACAAATTCCAACTATACAGTTGAATGAAAGAAATTAAAGTAGACTATTTACAAAACTTGCAGCGATTGGATCCTTGAGAATGAGTAAGAAATTTTAACTAGTGAATACTGTACAAGGTTTAAACAAAACTTATGCAGCTTTTTCTATGTCTATGTACTGGTAAACATAGTAGTAGAGATTGCAATCTAGCAGGATCACGTATTCTGTTGGGATGGGAGAGATTGAGATCAGAGACAGATCCTTATCTATGCCAGTACGATCGGCATTTCTACCAGTAAGATCAGAGACTGACGTATATTTTTGCAATCTCGAATCTCTACGGGTAAAAGTAGTGATTTTCTGAAATAGCAATCTCTACTTTCACAACGTTATACATGTGTACGTACTAGTAATAATGGCCATGTATTACATGGTACAGAAGGTACTAAAAGCCAGCAGAAAACAAGGCTTTCCCAAAAAATACACCATTTGCTATACATGTACATGTATGTGTATGTTAGTTTGCATCAAATCTGGACTAGTTGACTCACCATAGGCCTAACACAAATTCATGACTGCCCAACTGTAAACTATGTAATTTTTTATTGTCTTGCATAAGTATCTGCTCAATTTTTAGAAAAAAATATGAGAAACATGGATGAAAGCCAAATAGTCAAGTATGTTCTAAACTACTCAGCCCAAGTAAATGACTTTAAAGCTCATTATATTACAGCACTTATATTTGTCTGAATATCATAAATACAAAAGCACAAATCCTTCTTGAACCAATATGGGATATACGGTAATTAACATAATCTGAGGTCTTGGTTATGAAACAAAAGCTGACAGACTCAGGCACTTCAGAGACTGACTGGGTATACTGGGAATAGAACACAAAATCAACATCCTGTAATACATTGCAAATTCTGGCATACGTGTGGTTGGCTAACCTTGACAAGACTATCACTGAATGAAATTAATTGATTTTGCTGTTTTAAACAGAGGAGCAGACTTGAATACCATGTTAGGCTCTGTAGAGCTCTTATTCCAGGAATTTCCTTTGAAAGGACTGGAAATTGCAGGCATCACATAAAAGTGCGTCAAATAAAACTGAAGCCATACTGTTGTACATGTATATACTGCATCCCATTGCAGTACAGTCTGCAGAGAGGATTTAAAAAAACAACAATGTGAAGCTTTATGCTATTTGGTCCACTGAGTCCGATTATTGTATCTTCTGATATAAGACATGGAAATGATTACACTAAGTAACTTTAACATGGTATTATGAAGCCCTTCCAGTAATGCCCCCTTTCCACCATAGGCTACAACCACAGAGCAAAACTCTGACAGTTTTCTCAATGAATTTCACAAATAACAATTTGAAATCTTGTCAATTTCTGAGTGTTGTGTTGTCTTTGACATCATACTTTAACATCCTGGAATTAATTGCAATTTCGAAAATCTAGGGGTCACAAAGTGGTCATCTAGTGGAAAGGGGGCCTAAGCACCATTGGAAACAAGGGGAACATACAAAATGTAATGTGGTCACAGTTGATATCTCTAATCAACACTGTTAAATTGCATATTTCTATCTAATTCTTGTAACTTGTGCCAATTGCACTTTTTGTACAGCAAGGAGAAACATCACACTTGACATTTCCCTTATTAAGCAAGTGTCAGCTACATTCATTGAAATCTACAACAATAGTACAAACTAAGCTTTCTATGAGCCTACGGGTTATTCAAGCATAAATATTGGCTAAAAATTTCTGTTCTTGATAAACTAGTCAATAGATCAATTCTATGCACAAAACACTGTTCATGTAAATTTCTTGAGAGAAAAAATATAGTCCTTTTTTTTTATCCATGGTGGTGACAGACTCATTGCAGCTCTTCAAGCTGTTCATCCCTGTTAGTATAATAGTACAATAATACGACTGCTATAAAGAGAAGTACATGTACTAAGTAATATACAGTGTCCAGGAACAAGGTTGGGTATACAATAAAGCCTATACAATATTGGCCCTTGCCCTGAACCCTACTTTGCTAGCTAGTTGTCCCATGAAGCCCGACAACCCCCCGCCGTACTCCGGCCCGTTCCTCATGCCGACCACGGCGCTGTAGTGTGCCAGGAAGATACACCGCACCTCCTCCAGACGCATCTTTCTCATGGACGCCTCCTTGGGCTCCGGAGGGGAACTGCAAGTCAAAATTAGACATTACAAATCAAAACTCATCAAGTCAACTCTCATCCAGCCAAAGCTGCCAGATAGCTCACTAGATGTTTCAAAGAATATGCCAAAATATGACTCCTTTACTTTCATTACTGTATTCTTCTCCTAAGGTAGCTTTTTGGCACAAATGTGTACTGATCACACAGCTAAGAAGCAGGAAAAGGCTTGAAACTAAAAGGATTTCTACAATGAAAGCAGCTGGTATTAGCATGAAGTGTTAGGAATTTGCAAAAGCTGCAAAAATAAAACTGCCACAAACATTTCAAAATTTACAGTCCCTGTGTCAATAGGCAAGTGTGAAGACTGCAACAACTATCTACATTTTGTGTATAACTAGGACTATAAACATATTCAGGATGCTGACCTTCCCGGCCCACTGCTGCCTGAGCTCTCCGACCCCACCAGGACAGGGGAGTCCCGCGATGTGGTGAACCCTCGGATACTGCCGGACTCTGTCACTATCTGCCAGCTGGAAGGATCATGGTATATATTCATCCCTGGGCTGCTACATGTCATATATCCAGCTTAGCACTTAGAGAAGATTGTTAAACTTTACCATGTAACCTTGTGATTATCTTGCAAAGAAATTGCCAATGTGTCAATGGAAAATATTATCTAAGGGAAAACCAAAATTGGCCAAGTTGTCCCTACATGGAGGTGGTCTCTAGTAAAAGTTTGACTGTAGCTTGTAAGTTGTAAATTCTAGTAGAACAGTCAAAGTTAGAAGAAACTACCATAATTTATGGTCATGCTCATGCTATCAGTGCAGTGACACAGTGAGTAGAGTGTTCGCCTTGCATTCAGTAGGTCGTGAGTTTGATTCCCATCCAAGTCACACCAAAGACTTTAAAAATGGTACATGCTGCTTTCTCTGCTCTGCACTCTGCACTAATGAGCAAGAGTATGGGAGTTAAACACAGATCACTACCAGTGGATTAGTGCCCTGCTGTAGTGGTTTGCACAAATGTGTCCAAGGGATACAGAAATGGAGATGTGGAGATGGGCGCCACCCCTAAGCATCTGTTACAGATGTAACCATATTTTCCTGGCTTCAAAACCTAAGGCTCCTATCCCTTACCTGCCAACAGATGAGCCTGACTTACTCCCTGCCTCCACAGGGGTGGGCTTTTTGGATGGAACAGCCATGGGGCTGCTGCAGGCTGAGGATGCGGCGGAGCCGAGTACTGCACGCTGGGCCATGGGCTGCATCATTATGGGAATATTACTGTAAAACACAGAAGAGAATTTTTTAAAACTGTAAAACACAGAAGAGAATTTTTTAAAACTGTAAAACACAGAATAGAATTTCATACTGTACAACACAGAATTATAGAATTTTATACTGTAAAACACAGAATTATAGAATTTTAGACTAACAAGTTCAGAAGTTCACAAGTTAAAAGCAGAATGAAGAATATAGATGGCACTGTAAGAGAACTCATCTTCGGAATTCACACAGCCAGCATGACTTATTCCATCTTTAACCCCCCTTATAAATTAGCTGCACTCCAACTTGGGCTACGTCAAATTTCCAAACCAGGGCCCGGCCAGTTTGTGGAAACGACAAATACACATTACTAATACCCAAGACTATTCTCCTTGCGTCGAGTGTAGTTTAGTGTCTTTTATATCATACGCTTTGTTCCCAAATGCTGCCGGGCCGGGCCTTGGTTTGGAAATGTGATGTAGGCCCTAGTGGCCACCTACCCATTGGGGTGTCTCTCCCCTGAAAAGGGGCTGTCATCCCCCACAGTGAAGGGGACAGTGGTACCATCCAGCACACAGTTGCTCATGCTGCCGATGGAGCTCATCGACCCTGAACTGTCCCGATGTCTCCTGGCAGGGCTGGAGCCATCCTCAATACCTGTACAACAGTCAACAGGCATAGTCATATGTGTTACCAGGCATGTGTTACAGTGTACCAGACATGTGCTACCCTGTACAACAGAGATGTGTTACACAGGGCTGGAGCCATCCTCAATACCTGTTCAACAGTCAACAGACATAGACATATGTGTTACCAGGCATGTTACAGTGTACAAGACATGTGTTACCCTGTACAAAAGAGATGTGTTACACAGGGCTGGAGCCATTCTGAATACCTGTACAACAGTCAACAGGCATAGTCATATGTGTTACCAGGCATGTGTTACAGTGTACCAGACATGTGCTACCCTGTACAACAGAGATGTGTTACACAGGGCTGGAGCCATCCTCAATACCTGTTCAACAGTCAACAGACATAGACATATGTGTTACCAGGCATGTTACAGTGTACAAGACATGTGTTACCCTGTACAAAAGAGATGTGTTACACAGGGCTGGAGCCATCCTGAATACTGTGCAACAGTCAACAGGCACATGTTACCATCCATAATAAACCTGGGTTACCCTGTACAAGATATATCTGACTGCACAACAGTCAACAGATATGTGTTACCCTGTACTAGATGTGTATTACCATGTACTAGATGTGTATTACCCTGTACTAGATGTGTATTACCCTGTACTAGATGTGTATTACCCTGTATTAGATGTGTGTTACCCTGTACTACCGGTAGATGTGTGTTACCCTGTACAACAGACATGTGTTACCCTGTATAACAGACATGTGTTACCCTGTACAACAGACATGATTTACCTAGTATAACATGAATCCAAACTTTATGTTAAAAAAAAAAGAAGAAAATGTAAAGCTTACCTATCAGCACTGTGTCATCAAACTGGGGCTCGGAGTCTGACCTTGTTGGTCTGTTTGTTTCTCTGTGAGGGCAAATCACAAGAAGGCAAAGTTTTGCCACTACACAGACGTGTTGTAAACAAACAATGAATTTTACTAACAGCTTAGTACATGAGATCACACAATGGATATGACATTTTGAGTATCGATGACATAAAACAGCTTAAACTAGATGTTTTTGTTCACTACAACAGTCTGAAATGGTTCTTTGACATACTTCCATAGATCTGCCTTGTTTGGGATTATGATTATGGGACTATTAAGGCCAGCACCCAAATCACATTGTACACTAAAAGCTTTAGTCAACTACTTACCCTTTAACCCTGTCTATGCAGAATTCATCCCCAGCAATGTGTTTCAAAAAGTTGAAACAGAAGAAAAAGATCTGTGAGAGAAAGAAAAATATTTCAATATCAGGTACATACTGTACATGCATCTAAGCAACAATCACAGCTTATATATCTATATCACATTGATTACTTTCAATATAAGCAAAGTGCAGAAGAACATATACAATGACAAGATTTTAAATAAACATTGTTTTACAGTCACTGTGATGTAATTAAACATTAAGTACTATAGACTATGGAACTTTCACAGTGGTTTTCTTTTGCTATTATTGCGGTGACCTCTCTACCAGAGACCTCTCTACAGGACACTTCAACTATGCCCCCTTTGTTTAGCTACTGTAATACTTAATTGTTTTCGCCACAAATTTAAAACAGGGCAGAAACCATTTTTTGCCCTCCTACCATGCAATACAACCACTGCAAAAGTAAATGTATTTGCAGAAACATGTCTTTCCTTAGTAATTGTACTATAGTCCGTAAATACCTGCGCCTTGGCCTTCGGGTTACGGTCGCACCAGAGACGCCATTGAAGTCATCATCGAAGTGACGATGGACATCCAACAATAACAACAACAACACCTGCTATAAACATTTAGTTTGTATGTCCTGTTTTAATGTCTTGAAGTCCAGGAAGATTAGCTACCTGCAAATTAATGTATGATAACTAATGGTGAATTAAGTATCCAAGTATCCTGTACCTCCTCCCCCTTGCTCAGCCTGTCCTGCAGATTGTGCCCAAACAGCTGCCAGTCGTACGCTATGGTGAGGTACAGCATCTCCAGGGCACTCAGAGACTTGTGCATCTTACCATCCTGCAGCAACACAAGTGTGTGAGGATTTGTCAATTTTAATCAATTTATCATTGTAAAATGTAATTTTACCGTTGATCCATAACTGATTTCAGCAAATTCCATTTCTACAAAATGTGTATTATTCAAAAAACTTTATCGTACATAGATTATGGTAATAGCCGCCATTTTGATTTTTGTTAACACTAACACAGAGGTCAAAATACTAAATGACATTGTACATCATAGAATTTGCACACTGTTTTCAAGTTTTGCTTTGCATTTCTGAAGATGCGATTCTGCATATAAAAACTACTACTGACGATTCAATTTTTGCAAGCATGCAGTTTTGTATGTAACTGGAAAAAGTACAACGTATTTTGAGCAATACACACATTACAAGTTATGAGAGAGATGTTTGATATCTTACAGCCCAGAGGGACAGCCTGAGTAGTGATGTGTGGAGCGGTGTTCTGTCCCAGCCGGAGATACAGTGGACCAGCAGGCCACTTTCACCTGTAGGTCAAACAAACAAAAAAATTCTAGATCGTAACATTTTGGACATATAACATGTTACAATCTATTACTGGAATGCTTTTTGTTCAAGCCTTTCCATCTTAGTTGATAATAATGTTTTGCCATACATGTAGATGGCAGTCTAAAAACTCTTCAAAATCTTGGTAACAGTTAACAGAAGAAGACTAGAAAACTAAGACATTTTGAACAATAAACTGATCCTTAGCCTGACACAGCCTGGAGGGATCATATACCTCTACCCACCGAATGCCAAAACATAGATACACAAGTGAAAAAACATAAAATTTCAACTATTCTATAAGACGTCCACACTCTCATCGGTTAATATGCTAATTGCCATGCTATTATTGGTTGAAGTGCTAATTGTAATGGACAGTCAGGACCGGTCTACTGTGGGGGTAAGATGAATTCCACTTACCATGGTGCAGACAGTAGAGCATTAGCCTAAGGTAGTTCTGGGTAAGTTTGATGAGGTCCCAAGACTGGAACAAAGGAAATATTATATTATGTAGTGTAAATATAAAGCATTATGTAGTATATACATAGAGAATTACTAAAAATGTATCCGCATTTCAGTACATGTACTTGTATATTAGCTTATTCATAAACTTACCCTGTATCTGTCCCAGTCAATTCCCAGGCATCGTGACTTCTCTATAAGTGACTGTGGAACCTGAAGGTCTGCATCAACATAGCCCTGGGGGTATAAACAGTCATGTTAAGCCTTGATTTGAAACAGAAAATTTGCCATTTGGCGATAAGTATGAATTTCCTATAAATCTTGAAACTTAATCTGTGGCCTCATTTTTGCTTTTTCAGCGACCTTTCCACCATGAATTGATGAAACCCTGAAGAAGCATTTTTTTCATGTACTACTACTGTACTATGGCATCTGAAGCATCACATAAATCTTCTTTATCCTCCTACCACACAGTAAAACTACTGTACTATGCACAGTAAATACATGTACAGTAATTTGTACCTGATTCCACTCAAACACTAGCCCTTCTGCGACGTAGTCATTGTCTCTGTAGTCCTTGAAGAATTCACAGCCTGAAAAACAAAGTACAAGGTGTCAACAGCTGATAACATTTTTACGTTGAAGACAGCAACATGAAGTTAACAAGCTCTCTCTGCACTTGGGGCACCCATGCGGTACTGTGGGGTTTGTTCACTGTGGCACTATTGTGTTATTTTTGCCGATTTTTGAAAATAATTTAGAAATGGCGTAATGCGTAAAAGTATGACTTAAAAGACAACAAAATACATTTTGTACACAAAACGTAAGAAAATTTGTTCTTTATCTCTGAAATTGGTTATCATTCAATAAGTAATCTTTTGAACCCTGCAGTGCCACACCATCGTCCCAAGTGCAGTGAGATACCACCTTAAGCAAGAAAAGAGACTGAACAAATAATACAAATAGATTGTACATACCTGGATAGGGCACCGATATCAATGTGAAGTCTGCATATCTGTGTTCCTTGTCCACTTTTTCTGAAGATGTAACCCTTAAAGGAAAAGAACAATCAGTCAATCCCAACAACCAATCAAATGCTGCATTTTCCACTATGGTGATTAGAGCTAATCAATAACAAAGAATGTCACAAAACTTGTTGAAAGCCTGATATTCAGAAGATCACACTGTATAACAAGAAATTGGAGGTACTACATGTAGATAAGAGGTTTTGTGAATTTCTGGACGAAATGTAACACAACCATGCTCCACTTCATTAAGAGCAACATCTATTTTCTGCATGCCTGTGGAACAAATAAACGGGCCAAGCTAACATGAAGGAACAACTTTGGACCCATGCCAACTACACACCAATACATCTACACATACACCAGGCCAACACACACCAAACAGACAGACCATATTAAAGGCCATACCAATCTTATTTGTTGCTTTTGGGATTCGTCTGTCTATTCTTTTTCATTTAAAAAAAAAAAAAGAAAAAAAATTACATCCCGAGAAAAAATACTACACTCCTCAGGCCGTTGTTTCCTTGTGTTATTCAAGCTGTATACATGTATCTGCACCGCAGACGTTTAAAAAATTTTTTTGGTATCTTTTCCGATTTTTTTCAAATTTGGTGTGGCGGCTGTGGCCTAAACAGAAGTACAAACAGAGCCTTACTGCATGCCAAACTTGACCTTCTTGTTCTCCACCATGAGGTCCACGATGGTGCCGATGTTCAGGGCCTTCAGCAGCCGGATGTCCTGCATACGGATACTGTCCACCAGCTGCCATTCACTGGTAAACAAACAAACAAACAAACAAAACATGCATCATTTTGAAACACATTTAGATTCAGGGAGCCACATCATTTCAATGGCTATTAACTGTGTTAGGTTTTACAGTGACAAATGCACTAACAGTAGGGTTATTCCATTTCAAAGGCTTAAGGGCAGATACGGTATTTCCCCTAACATTTCTCAATGGATCAAGGGTTTCATTTATAAAACCCTCTTGATAAACTTAGAGATGGTATAGCCCTTACTTTCACCATACAGAGCATCAGTTATCAACCATAAATCCACCATGATACTTTTGATAGACAATCACACCAGACAGTGGTCACCTGCTTCAATGACAAATGGTGATGCTTCAATTGATCTTAGGTTAGAAAATACAATGTTCAACAATACATGTAACCATTGGCCAGTTTCTTCCAAGATCCTGTAAAACAAATGAAGACACTACACCAAAGGTGAAAGTAACCCTTGTAAAAACTCTCCCCCAAGCCACCGCCAGTGCCACCTATCACCACCCACTAGCACTGAGGTCGATAAATACAGGATTAAGTCATCATTTCATCTTTACCTCATAGCAGACACTGGTGGGATGAAGAAGGCATTCCACAATAGTGGCAAACCTGAGAAAAATGACCTCTGCATAACAGCTCTGTTCCTAAGTGTGGAATCAAAGTTTATTCTCAAGACAAACAAAATAATGGGAATCAGTGACATTTATTTATGGACTTTTTCAGTATTGGTTGGTGTACTTAAAACAGGGTGCGAGGAAAGGAGAATACAGTATTTCTGCCTGGAATTTAAAATGAATCTGTGAATTTTATTGTCCTAAAATATCTAGGGCTCTCGATCCGATAAGCACTGTAACATATTGAATTACATGTTGGCTTACTACAATAAACAATAGTAGTAAAGATGACTAATACATGTAGATTTAACACAGTAAAGAAAATATTCTGTGCAACTTGTCAACCCTGCCAATATATAGTATGTAGGCTATATCCTAGGTGTGAAATGTCAAACTCTCACAAAACCAGCTGGCCAGACTGTCAGAGGACTGAAGAACAATGAATAAATAAAGGTTCAAACAAACAAACTGCCAGAGGTGCAGGACCTTTGATGAACATTGTTCTGCCCCTACAGCTGACTAGCTACAGGACTGATGACAAAGATCATACAAGTGAAAACTACTCCAACCTACCTGTTCCCATTGGGGACGTAAACTGCCTGGTCCCGGGACATCCCATTGCTCACCATCCCGTCTTCTGAAGGGATGCTCTCTCCACCTGAACAGGACAAGATCGAAACATTTTGTGAGCAGAGAATCTGTCACCTGAAATTTGTACAATCACAAAAAGTTGTCATGTGACAAGGCTTACAGATGAATCTGTGAATTTTAGCTGTTCAAGCAATGAAAGTATGACAACTAGTGGTTCGACTAATGAGAGTTCAAATAGTGAACAAGAACAATAAGTGGCTATGCATGCACACGCGACATGAATTCTGGATAATGCATCAAAGGTGAAAGCCCCTTACTGTAAACATTCCACCATTTTGTAGGCGCCATTACTGTCTGGACATTGTTATGTAAGTCAAAACAATGGTTGAGACAAGACATCTCAGGGGCCTTTACCTTTGACATATTACCATGCGTAGTCAAATGTGCAAAATAGCTTATGACATGCAAGACAAACCATATGCTTGCAGTGTGAGGTTACCGTGAAAAACATGAGCATCGAAGTATAGCTACTACACATGTTTCACAGTTTACAGTACCTACCTGAGAAGAGGAAGTCCAGACCCGACCTGCCGTACACCTCCGCACCGCTGGCAAGGGTCGCTGACCTGCAGATGTGCTGCAAACAACACAAGGGGTGAAAGGTCAAGGCATGCTGCATCATTCAGAGTCATTTGCTTCAAATTTTGTCTTACATTTAATAGTATAGAAAAAAGTTTGCATTGATACAGTAGAATGGACACTTTTCAAACATAACTTAGATTGTTCTAAGAGAATCAGACCATTTTAAGACCATTACAAAGATTTTATCTATCATTTTAATTATGAAATAGTATGGAAATCATATGCTACAAAAAAAGCTAATGATACCAAGCTCTTACCTTGCCTTCATACAGCATGACAGGCACTACAAACCGGGACCTGCAGCGCGCCAGTCTGGCCTTGGTAAACAGGTCATGCATCCAGCCAAGGTCATACAAGGAGCCAACTTTGGTACTGGGAAATAATACAGATGACTTGTTTAACGACGGGCAACATTACATACAACAACAACATTAGACATTATAGAAATCATCATAATAAGTTTGCTGATATGAAATTTACCATGGGATCAACAGAGAAAGAGAAATGGAACACAAGGTGTTATGTTAAACTTTTCTTATGGGGTGCCAAAGGGTGCAATGGGACAAGAAAATCGAAGAAAAAAAACTGTACCAGAACACTTCACAGAACAGATTTCTGGTTCAGCACCAAGGGCAGGCATAACGTAAGTTACAAAAAATTTGTATTCTGCACTATACAAACTAGTTGCTGCAATATCATAGCATAGGATTGGATCTTGGCTGGGGTGTCAGGAAGGACATCAAAGTGTGCAGCCTAACCAGTACCAGTGTGAACCTGCAGAGCTGCTTGGAAGCGGTGTGTGATCATAAAAACTGGTTGACTGCTGCCCACCCATGTCAGGGAACCCAGCAGCAGTATACTCAAATAAAGGAATACGTTTACAAATTGTACTCGACCATAGGCCACTGTATCAAAAGATATTTTAACAGGAATTTATTGTATGAATATCAATTGACCTACTTCCTGGTGGCATCATCCACTTCATACTCCAGCAAGACCAGCTTGGCTGGATAATGGCCACACAGCTCCCCACCACTGTTATCTATGGTCTGTGGAAGTATGGCAGGTAAGAAACAACATTATCATTACTAATTGTGCAAATTAAATAATCTCCTGTGGCTGAAAGGCACTCCTTGGTTGGCTACACTCCTTAGCCAGCTTTGTTACTATGTTATGCCATGAGTACATGTAAATTTAAAAAAAAATATTTACCTATCTGAGACTTAGAACGTTAACATTCTGTAATCATTGCTATCTTCCAGCAAGCAAACAAACAAGATAACATAATGTGACATGTTTTATAACTCTGATAGCAACATGCATAATGCTTGCTTGATGGTGATGAATGATTGCCAGATAGAAGTATTGGCATGAACAGGAAAACCACTTACAGCGTACTTGTAGTCCTTTGCAAAGAGATCAAGACACTTTCTGTGGATGACTTTCAGCTGCAAAATCAAAGATATATTGTTTGTTCAGCACATGTTAAATACAGACATTTGCTTTAATAACAACATGCTATAAATGCCTATGGGAGCAAATTGGTAATTTTGTTAAATGTTCAGTTCTAGCTAAGTTTTGTCATAGAAAAGAAAATCAAACCTGTTGCACTGTTTGCACATCATTACTGAATATAAATCTCCCATGCTTTTCCTTTAACTGAATGACACATTTACTAGTACAGAGAAAGTGAAATGGCTGATGAAACTTTCCTCAATACTTCCTCATGGTGATTTGTAGCATCTCACATGTAGCCTCCCACATATCTGATACAAATGCAGGCAGCTGAAACTTTCACTTGATTTAACTTAGCTACTTCCCATTTCCTGGTGCAAAATGTTCACAGCACATGTTTCTCTGGGTTACCATGTAATTACCCAACGGACATCGTTGAGGGGTTACGATATAGTAGTTTGAGAACTTATATCATTGAACACAGATTTTTACTGTAAATCCGTTCACTTCTGTAGTGGTCTCATACCGTAGCTGCACGAAAAAGGAGGTTTCTCTGTGCCTTAAATTTTTGGGAGGAAAATTCTGTAGTAAAGTTGTGGTACATTGGAAATGCATACTCAGGGTGTCATGAATTTACAGTGGAGAAGTCGTTGAGTGACTCGTCAGAAGGAATCAACAAACAGATGTACTTGGCCTTCTCCCAGTACATTGAGAGTACACATCGTTTCGACGTACTCTCCTAGAAACTCCTCCAGCAACTCTCAAGCACAAGGAACCAAGAGTTAAATACTAAGAGAGACTATTGACTCAAATGCAAACCATGTGTTACTCAGCACCAAGAGGCCACGTCTAGCGAAATAATAGACGTTAAACGAGGACAACAACAACAACAACAACAAATCGTCACAGAAACTATAACAATAAAACCACTGCAAAATTTTAAGACTTACAGTGTCATATCTCTGAAGGCACCAACAGCAGGTCCTACAAGACTGAACTTGAACCTTGGAAGATATCTGACATGAGCTACATTTGACAGTTAGCAATAAAGTTTCACATTTAAACTTACCCTCGAATTCCCCTGTGTGTCCTTGGTTTTGAATGTGTTCTTGGAGAAAAAGTCTAGAAGGGAGTGAATTTCCTCGTACCGAATCTTCCCTCCATCTTCCCTACTCGCCATGGGCACAACTTTCACTGACAGACTTCTTCAGCCTTCTGACTAGACAAAATAGCCTGCGCACTTCTTGTTGAACACGGAACTGATATATGAGCTCTGTCCTTTGAGCACAGTTAGGTCAGCACGGATGACTGGTCGCCTTTTCTCAAAGTCAAGTGCAGTCCGCGCAAGTAGCGAAAGTTGTCCTGGACACTTTCACTTCCAGTTTCAGCTGGCGTGAAGACATACAAGCATGCCCCTCCCCCTCAGCTAGCGTCAACAAACACCTCTCAAAACGCTGTAGAAACTTTTCTCAGCTCCAAACGGACACCCTTACAAGCAACACTTACGTATCAGGTGACATTCTGAAATTCCTCCATCAAAGAGCCCGACTATGATCTATTTATACGGAGATTTTCAGAAAAAACAATCCATGGTTACCAAAATTTCATCACACGGCATCCATGATGTTTTTAACTCGTGGCGAACACGAGGCTACGGGTGAAAATTTTGTTACAAGAGACTTGATTGGTCGATTTAGTGTGACTAGCCAATCACCATCGACCTTTTGTAGTGGGTGCAGCACTATCCCATGATGCAACAGTAACAAAGGTTGAAGGTCAGAAGAGGAGAATGACAGATCGTCACGTGGAGTTAGTTGGGATGTGTTTGTTGACGTTTTTAGGTATCAAATGCCAACAATAGACATATCACGTGCTGTTCACCGCTTGTGGAAAGTGTAGAGAAGAGGATGAGCCTCAGGCACGTTGTTGTTGCCCTGTCAGGGGGCGTGGACAGCAGTGTTGCGGCCCTGCTCCTCAAGAGGAAAGGTACTGACCAGCTTGCAATTGCAGAATTTCAGATTTGTAAGCAGATGTCTCTTGGAGTTTAGACAAGGGGCCCTTTGGCCAAAACGGAATTTTGATTGAGTCTACGCGAGTTTGAGACAACAGGTTAAGATAATAAATGAAACCTCATTGTTTGAGGTTTATAGCCTTATGCAACAAAACAACTTTAAAAGGTCCAAACTTATGTCACTTCTTGCAAAGATTATGAGCTACATCCAAAAATTGTGAGTATGTGATATAGCATGTCAGATTTATTAAAAGCTTATTTTCCTCCCCCAGGTTACCAGGTAACCGGAGTGTTCATGAGGAACTGGGACACTGTGAATGAGCTGGGGGTGTGTCAGGCTGACAGGGACTGTGAGGATGCTGAGTACGTCTGCAGGAGGCTTGACATACCCTTCCACCAGGTCAACCTGGTCAAGGACTACTGGAACGATGTCTTCAGGTAATCCACGTACCTACTAGGGCTGGGTATCGGTACAGTGTACCGGTACAAAACCGTTTTTTCTTATTGGACCGGTCCAGAAAAACCGGACCTGAAAAAAGTAAGTGGACCGGATGTTGGACCTTTTAGAAAGTTAACAGATTATTTGATCATGCATTCACACGTTTTGACGCTTGCAGGTGGAAGAAAATAAGAAGCCGAAGCAGATTATAGTTTATAGGCATTTCTACCAAGTTTTACAGTCAATCGTACAGGTGCAGTTAGCGTTGTATGATTTTAAAACACCAGTGTGAGTCTACTAGTAATACCCCACCAAACTGATTTCTTTGTAGAAAAATGAACCATTGGTATCATTCAGACTGAATCAGGTCAAGGTTCAGGTCCGGACCTGGACCTGATCCTCTGGACCTGAACCGGACCTGGACCTGAAGTTTCTGTACCGGTACCCACCCCTAGTACCTACTGATACCTCTGTGAAACGGAGGTATTGTTTTCATCGGGTTTGTCTATCTGTGTTTCTGCATTATCTATTTTCCATTTACTGGCCATGTGTACTGACAGGAAATGAAGGTCAGAGATGTCTAAGTGACAAATAAAACAAGTGCTTTAAAAAACCTGGGGGG
>NC_049983.1:19173460-19174808 GCF_000003815.2 Branchiostoma floridae | reverse complement strand
CACGATATCTATATCTATATATATCTATATATATACGTCACAGGCACGATTGGAATCCAGGAGGATTCGGAATCCTCCTAGGGGAGATTGGAATTCCAATCTCCCCTAGGAGAGATCAGAATTCCAATCTCCCCTAGGAGAATCTGGAATCCTCCTAGGGGAGATTGGAATTCCAATCTCCCCTAGGGGAGATTAGAATCCTTCTGGAGTTCTACTGGGATTCCAATCTCTCCTAGGAGAGATTGGAATTCTACCAGGATAATCTTTGAATCTACCATGGATTCAAAGTTTCAAACAATGCAACAAAGGATTTATAATTATTTCTAAGAATAAATCATCATATCTTATGCTTCATATCTAACACTTATCATTTTTGCTGACAATCTAAGGTTAAGAATACTTCTCTATAGTGTACAATAGCACCTTATCCTATACTATATTCTATACTATAGCTCATTAAACATCATATTTTCAAACATTTAGTAATAGAGGAGAATCCAGAATTCTACCAGGACAATCTTTGATGTTACCAATAATCAGAATGGATGAAATTGTTTTGGAAAGTAGACTGAATCATTTGAGTCACTAACTCATAATTATATAACGGTATGGAAATGTCACCAATATGTAAATTAGCACATTTGCATATGCCATTATAAGTTAGTGACTCCATACTTTAGAGGTCATATTCCAATCAAAGCCTGCAGTTCAAAATTTGGCAAAATTAACAGCTATTGAGTACATTTCAGTGTAGTTAACATTGACATAGAATCATTTCGCAACTTTGGAAGAACAATAACAACTGTAAAGTGATCAAAGTGCCAAAATGCCAAAAATATCAATCACAGTTTCAAGATGTTACAGTTTCACACCTATTCAGATCAGTACATTTCACTAGTCAGACTTAAGTGTAGTTAACGTTGTAGAAGTGACACAAGTTTGGTATCCTTCAGTATAATTGTAAAAGTGACAATACCGGTAGTGTAACATCCTTGAGTATAGTTCTGGTAGAATTCCAATCTCTCCTTAGCTAGGAGAATTCTTGATTCTCCTAGGGGAGATTGGAATTGCAGTAGAATGACAGAAGAATTTCAATGTCCCCTAGGGAATCTGGAATGCCCCTAGGGGAGACTGGAAATACAGAAGAATTCCAATTTCCCCTAGGGGAGATTAGAATTCCAATCTCCCCTAGGGGGACTCAGAATCCTCCTAGGTTCTTCTGTATTTCCAGTCTCCCCTAGGGGAGATTGGAATTCCAATGTCCCCTAGGAGGATTCCGAATCCCCCTGGATTCCAATCTCCCCTAGGAGAATCAAGAATTCTCCTAGCTAAGGAGTACTAGAAGGGT
>NC_049983.1:19092019-19173360 GCF_000003815.2 Branchiostoma floridae | reverse complement strand
TGAATTGATAATACAAATTAGAATGTAAGGGCAATAATTTGATTATATGCTGCATCAATCTAAGGAATATCGTACTTCATTCATTTAATCTAATCAAATATCAGGGGCCATTACGGACCACAAACAATGACTCATGACAGAGCTTTTAAGAGGTATACAAATGCATTGCAGATTTTGAACAGGTCCGTTCATTCCAAGATTCCAACATCTCAACATTACAACAGCGAATACTCTGGCGACAATGCATTTTGCCACTGCAAGTGGCAAAATGCAAAAAGTCAAAGTTGCCAGACGAAATAATCTATCAACCTTGTATTTCAACTGACAGAAATTCTAGGCCACAGGGTTTGTGGTTTTCCAAATGCTAAAAACTTTTAAAATAGGTTTATTTTTTTTCTACACAGGGGTGTAAAAAAGCTGTCACAACATTTTTTCCAGTGTTCAGAGTCAACTTGGTTCAGAGTATATCATTTAAAAGAAATGTCAATTTACATTTACCTGATCTTCTATGGATTATTCACAATCTTTATTTTTTGTACACTCAAAGCAGCAGTTTTTTTCTAGGACCAGTATACTAAATATGCAACATTTCTTCCCAGTGAAATGCTGAAGGAGTATCAACATGGCTGGACCCCAAATCCAGACATCCTGTGCAATAAGAGGATCAAGTTTAGGACGTTCTTTAATTATGTGATGGACAAATTTGAGGCAGATGCCTTGGCGACAGGCCACTATGCCAGGACGAGCATCCATGGTAACATCTGTACAGAGAACGTCCTGTCGTCTATGAACATCATACCACGGAACAACACAGAGAGTAAGTATAGACCATTCTTCTCTCAACCAAAAGAGGTTCAATCAATGAAAGCATGGCAATGAGTGGCTTGACCAATGAGAGACTTTGACTTATTTGGATCCACATTTAGCTTAACAGTGTTTATGGAGGTGGACAGTGCTATGAAAAAAGGAGCTACTAATAATAAACGAATTGCCATACATGTATAATCTTCTGACTAATGTTTTGATTTTTTCTCTAATTGCAAAAGGGTACTTCAAATCTTGCTAAAATGACATATATGAGCAAAAAAGTTCTGGTGTTCATTTTGTCATCTACATTATGACTTGGCATTGTCCCATCTCCATGGACTCAAGGAATCCAAATTCATGAAGGAAAAATGAACCCAAATGCAAGACAACAGAAAGAGACAATTTTTCTCATCATGTTTCCCCAGATGTGAAATTGTTACAAGCCCTGGACAGCTGGAAGGACCAGACATTTTTCCTCTCCCAGATCCCCCAGCAGGCCTTGCGGCGGGCGCTCTTTCCGCTGGGCGAACTGACCAAACCTGTGGTCAAACAGATGGCGCAGGACGCTGGCTTTACTCATATAGCCAAGAAGAAAGAGGTGAGAGTGAAACTTTCTTTTGTTTTCCTCCTTGAAGTTGAAAGCATCATCTATGCCAAGCCCACCACTTGTGTGCATATCAAGCAACGACCAATGCCCACTGGCCTGCAAGCCATCCTTCTCACTGCTTTAGCACTGGCTAGCCATCACCAGCCGATCACATCACTGCTTTAGGTTGAGAGACAGCGTGATTGGCTGACGACTCTCCCTCTAACAACAGGAGGGGAGTATCTATGTTTGGCCTTGGCTACTGCAGAGTGAAGGATGGATCACAGGCTGCGCATACGCCAGGGTCATCGCTCAATAAAAATGTGCAGCTGCACTGGCATAAGAGGATGTTTGAAAGAGGCATGTACAGGTTACATGTACAGGTTATTGAGAAATGTAGTATACATGTATCAGCATCACATCATATGTCTGAAATTAAATTGTTATTGAAAGGATAAAAAGCACGTACTGGCAGTATATTTTGGTGATATAAAGTTTATTTCATTCAATAACTTTACTCTGACAGATTCATTATCTGCCAATGTTGTTTTTCTGTTCACAGAGCATGGGGATCTGCTTCATTGGCACCAGGAATTTTCCAACCTTTTTACAAGAGGTAACATGTGATTCTGTTGTCTTTTACTAAAGTCTTCCTTAGGCTATTTATATTCATATTACAAATCTCATATGCTTCAACTAACTGTAGTTTTTTCTGCAGTACCTGGAGACTGAACCAGGCCAGTTTGTGTCAGTGGTGGATGGAAAGGTTTTAGGAGAACATAAGGGTATGTACACATGGCCTATAGGGTAACATTGCTGTACTGACTTTTAGTCGTGTTAGCATTTCAGTTCTTACAGGTATTGCTGCGCCTGTCATGTAAGTGGTACGAGAGCCTGGGTTCAATTGCTAGGCCCTAGCTTGGAGATATTGTAAGGGATTGCATGTGTAATTTCAGATGGTGATTTAAAGCTAAAGGCCCAGTGTAGGAGGGAGATTAAGGCATAGCCTAGGCATCAAGCCTCTGCATGTAAAAGAACAAAACACTTAAGGGCGACATGGTATGCTCAGCTAGAAGACACAAGCCACTAAGTGAAGCCATATCACACTACTAGCTACTTGAAGAAGCATCATGCTTCATCTCAATTGATAAATGAGGATGACAAAAGAAGAAGTGAGGCCAGTTCTTTATAATGACTAAAGAATGAAACTTCTCTTCCTATAGGAGCCTGTATGTACACTATAGGGCAGCGAGCAGGCCTGGGTGGGATGAAGGAGCCATGGTTTGTTGTGGACAGGGACACCAGCACCAACAACATCTTTGTGGTGAGGCGTTTGTGGTTTCTGATTGATATGTCAACTTTTTTCTTGAAAAAGTGGATATCCAGTCTGCACTGGCTATGATATTTTTCACCAGTACCCAATGCCATTTGGTTTCATGTCCAGGACAGTAAAGGCTTAAGGATATCCTGCAATTAGCCGCAGAGACGACTGTTGGCCTATTATCGCTTATACTACTAACGCTCCCGGCCAACAGTCGCAGACTTCAACATTGAACGGAATCAAAAAATCGCCGAATAAACCAGCCGCTGCCCTAATCCTCGGATCTCTGGGTGTCCCTCACTTCCTAACAGCCTTACCTAGCCAGCCGGAGCGTTTTCCGGCTCAAAAACCCCCTTCGCTAGCCGCGCCGGGACTAAATGCACTCCGATCGCACTGTTTATACACACCGAGTGGCGGCCATATTGGAAATACCAGCTTAGCCGGCGCGCCGAATCAGCCGCGCGAATAAGAGACTACTTTTCTGATAAGCCATTCCTATGTGGGGAAAGTTGGAAAGTTCCCTGAAATTTCAAATAAACTATATTCAAGCATTAAAACATGAAACACTTTTGTCTCAAAATCACAATGGAATATTATCAAAAACATATTGAACTCATTGAAAATATCCAAAGCCCTTTCCAGTTTGTTATTCTGCTTGAATATAGTTTATTTGAAATTTCAGGGAACTTTCCAACTTTCCCCACATAGGAATGGCTTATCAGAAAAGTAGTCTCTTATTCGCGCGGCTGATTCGGCGCGCCGGCTAAGCTGGTATTTCCAATATGGCCGCCACTCGGTGTGTATAAACAGTGCGATCGGAGTGCATTTAGTCCCGGCGCGGCTAGCGAAGGGGGTTTTTGAGCCGGAAAACGCTCCGGCTGGCTAGGTAAGGCTGTTAGGAAGTGAGGGACACCCAGAGATCCGAGGATTAGGGCAGCGGCTCGTTTATTCGGCGATTTTTTGATTCCGTTCAATGTTGAAGTCTGCGACTGTTGGCCGGGAGCGTTAGTAGTATAAGCGATAATAGGCCAACAGTCGTCTCTGCGGCTATCCTGCAATGTATCTTGCAGTATCTTGTTTGCATCATAAAAGGACTGCAAAACACAATCAGTCTCCCGTGGGAGTCCCACAAGCTATGGCACAAAATACTGAGAGCTTTCCTGCAAAATACTGCAACTTATCCCTGGAAATCTTGAAAGAGGTGCCACTAAATCCTGAGAGCTCGCCTGCAAAGTCCTGCAAGCTGTCTTACAAAGTCTTGAATGAAGTACAGCAAAATCCTACAGGATGTTGCATCTTCACAATGTACAATGGATGGTAACCGGTCGTTTCGTTACATCGCCTTTTCGTTACAGTCGATTCGTTACATCACAAAGTGATTTCGTTACACATGGGGAAGTCATTTCGTTACACATGGGAAGGTCATTTCGTTACACTTGATTATTATCCTATCTTGGTCACATGTTAAACGCTATAAGTGTTTTCCTGTTATCTTTTCCAGGTTGATCTTTCTTGGTTGACATTAGAGACGTGACATGACACTCAATTTTACGTTTGGTTTTGGTAATTGTTTGTTTTTTATCGTTCGGTTTTGTTCCGTTCCGTGATACCAATAGACACATATCATTCATCCCTAACACGTCCCTGTTTCTCATATCTCTCTACTAACACTGTTCAATGTTTCTATATCTTCAAGAAAGGGTATTCAATTTTTACCGGGGAAATGCGAATTTCGGGAAAGGTAAGTCGGGGAATAATTTGCGGCTCGGCTTAGAAGAACGTTGCTGTAATGTATGACCCGACTTTGCATTGAATGTTACATATTTCAAAGTATTGTCAGAAATACACAACAAGACCATTGTACCATTTGGGTTCCCCACCGACCTTTGTCCTGTATACTATTACGGTATTCACTATTACAGTACTACGTACGTGGTGGGAAGGAGGACAATGAACCCTGCGTGATGCAATGCATGACGGTCTAGCATCAGTTGTCGACAAAGGAAAATATTTGTGTGCGTTGTAAGCTGCTTGGTTGTAGGAAATGTACGGAAACATTATATTTTCTCCTTCTAAACTGGCACAAACTGTCCATAGGTTTCTGTCCATACCATGTAGAAGTACATCTGCTATGTTACAATCACATTTGCCGCACAGGCGTAACCCACGCCTGAACAAGCGGCGCGGGCGCCATTTTGAATTATATTTAGCGTGAAAGACGGCGCTAAGTTTTAAACTTTCAGCGTAATTTGTGGACACAAGTTGTACACAAGAAGGTGAAGAGTTTATCTCTCCCATATTTACAGTAGTTCTAACTCAGAAGTATGAAACGAACGTCTTATTTTCGGCATGTAAGCGGAGTTGTGTTTGCCACGGTTCTAGTCATGAAAATTCCCCGCTTTATTTATTGTTGTAAACCCATTGCTGTTACAAATTCCATAGCCTTCCTTGTATTTGTAAAGACCAATACGAGTACTCAGGTAATGTATCTTGACCCGACTTTGCATTGAATCTTTCATATTTATATTGTCAGAAATACACAACAAGATTATTGTACCATTTGGGTTCCCCACCGTCCTTTGTCCTGTATACTATTACGGTATTCACTATTACAGTACTACGTACGTGGTGGGAAGGAGGACAATGAACCCTTGCGTCATGCAATGCATGACGGTCTAGCATCAGTTGTTGGCATAAGAATATATTCGTGTGTGTTGTAGGAAATGTACGGAAACATTATATTTTCTCCGTTTAAACTGGCGCATGGGTAGTGTTTAGTAAGAAAAAATGGTAAGGAGAGATATAAGCCTGAATTTTTTTCCTCGAAGGGGTATTGGATATCGGTTTATAGGCATTTTGTCGGCGCCGAACGGACCAGAAGCCTACAAAAGTGCGTGCCCGCCGGTCTAATAAACAACAATAGGTTCTTTACTGCGCGCACTGTATATCAACGATACTAAAGGCATCTAATCGTGATTTATTGTGCACATCACAGCATATATGATATATGATCAAGTTACTACATAACAGATATATTATGTGTAATCTCTCCTTGGTTCAGATGACCGTTCAAGCCGACATGCAGCGTGGCCCGTCAGCGCCTCCAGCGCTTAGCGGCGTTCAATATCTGCCGAAAAACAAGAAAAAGAAATTGAATTTTGAGTCCCGGCTTTTTGTTACCACGAAAAGTAATAAATTTGTAGTAAGAAGTACTATAACGGCCTGACATTAATCTGTAACGAAATGACTTCGAGATGTAACGAAATGACTTCGTGGTGTAACGAAATGACTTCATGGTGTAACGAAATGACTTCATGATGTAACGAAAAGACGTGTAACGAAAAGACCATGTAACGAAACGACCTGTATTCACAATGGATTATCATTGTCCATCTCCAGTGCCCTACTACAGACCACCCTGCCCTGTACTAGTGTTACCTTTATGTATCTCCTGTTCTCAGTGCCCTACAACAGACCACCCTGCCCTGTACAGACAGCTGATAATGACCGAGCCTGTACACTGGATAGCCGACCCTCCACGTGACCTGTATGTAGACCAGATGTACGACTGTCACTTCAGGTTCCAACATCAGATGCCTTTAGGTGAGGTTCAGGAAGTCATCATCATACATTTGTATGTGAAGCCACCTGCCCATTTGACTTAAGATATCATCATGAAATATGCGATTATATTTCAATCAAGGGGATGACATAACTGTAACATGTTTGGCATGGCATCTTATAAATTGGTTTGTCAAAATTATGGGATAAGATATCATTAAATTGAAGGTTAGGTTATCAGCTTGCCACTACTGCCAAGAATAGGTAGATTTATTGTTTTTGCACGCTGTGTTTATATACCCAGCTATTACTGATGGTGCAGTATCTTGGTAAAAGAATTAAGACAAGCTACAAAGTCAATAGTTTTTTTTGTGTCTATATAGCCAGTATAACTGCCTTTTAGTATAACAAAAGAGCTCTGCAGGTTCTATTACAGTGAAGGACCTGTCCTCCCTTTCCATTTCCCATCTACCTGCAGCATTGTTTACGGCTTGTTTCTGACAAGATGATATATGTATATCACTGGAATAAGTTGGGTAAATGTGTGTTTCCACTAGTTAAGTGCACCTTGACTCTGAGTGGCAACAACCAGGTGTGGGTGTCATTGGCTGAACCAATCAGAGCGCTGACACCAGGACAGGTAAGAGTTTCTCAGGTAGTACAGAAAGTGGAGGTATTAAACCTGAAATTGATTTAATCCTGATTATTTGGGTCTACGTTGATTGTCCTTGCTTTTGGGTTACACATCCATGTAGGACAGTGTAAGATTTCACAACTATTAGGAAATGAACTGCTTTCCCAATTCCTTTATTGCATCTCTGTGACATAAAGGTTTGGTTCTTATCTTAAGATGTTGCATTCAATCTTAGCACTTAGTTTAATTTGTCCCCCTTCAAAATAGGTTTCAAAAAGTACAAGGCTTTGAGCTAAGCCAAAAAGGAAGAGGATACTTAACAATGTTTGTTTCCAGTATGCAGTGTTTTACAAAGGGGACGAGTGCCTGGGTGGAGGAAAGATCATCAAACTCGGACCCACGTTATTTGACTTGCGAGGAAGGAGAACCATCAGAATAGAGGAGATTGAGAAGAGACCAGAGAAATAGACAGTACACATGTCATCTTTAGATGGAGACTTTGTATATAGATGTATCTTTTTTTAGTACCAATATTGTCGTATATGCTGCGCCGAGGAATGTAACTCATGAATGTTAATGTCAGGTCCATACTTGTTCTGCTGTAGTTTATTGTTCCACTGTGTGTTGCACTAGCTTTGAATAAGTTACATGTGTACTTAAATTGCTTTATTCATTGTATGATTGTAACACATTGCAAAGGTTCCTGTGCCAACTCACTTCATTTTGATCAGTGTACTTGTACCATGCTGTAGTTGCTGTCATACTTTTTTCAATAGAACCAAACAAGGGTGGAATTTTACATTATGAGCAGTCTGCAGTGATGCCAATCTTACATAGATTATCTAACTAATAAAGGTGACAAAGCCGCATTCTGGTACTGCTTTGAAAAATTTAAGTTACCTAAATTTGTTAGTACTGATGTCATATTCAATTTGTTGCAAAATGCTGCTTACTGCTCCTTTGTCAAAGATAAGGAAGGTTTGAAATGTAGGACATTTAAGGTTGTGAACGGAGAAGCTTGCTTTATTATCTCAAAGAAATATTGATTATTGTTAGTGCTGACGAATAGCAATGAGATTTCTTTTATGAAGGCCATAGAAGAACCTGCATGGACTGATGACGTTTTGCAGTAATTTACCCAGTAGTAGAAGTAGTAGATCCCCTATACCACAAAATCATCATATCAAAATCATCAGTCTTACTACAAACTCCTAGTATGGTGAATATCAACTTGAAGGTACAATAAAATCGACCAACATTGCAATGAACTTTGTGGACTCTTGCTTTTGGTGCTGTTGTACTGTGGTAACAACTATCAGGTAGTACGTACATGTGTAAATGCAAGGACGTTATATCAGAGTCCTTGATGTAACCTACCTAACATGATTTGCTTTGTCACATGTTCAAACTTACAGTGCTCCATTGCTAGTTGCCAGAAAGTTGTCAAGTTTTGATGAATGGATTTTTAACACATTCATCTGAAGAACATACTTGGATAAGAAATGCATTCATATGGTTCATTAACCCTTCACATTGCGTACCTTGGTACGCTTTTGTAAATTTCCTCTCTTCAGAAGTTAGGGATGAATTTAAGTACACAGAAATAGAATTCAATTTGTTGTTTTGAAATATTGCATTGCAAAAACGACAATGGTGCTTAAAAAAACTGCATCATCTTGTGCGTAGGAGGGACATTGCTATCCGCATAATGCAGATACTAGCAGACGACATGCCAAACTGGGAATGCAACAAAGGGATCAAGATGCCAACGTATGGACAAATTACAAAACCTCCTTCCCTTAGGTAATACTGATCAGCATGAAAGTTTCTTTAACCTCGTTGATAAGTTATTGAGACTACCGTAACTCAGACTTGCAGAGCATGCACCTGTTCCAATTCTACAGTTTGTACTTTGACCGCTAGGCGGCATTGCACCGTAAGGGCGTCCAATCAGTTTCAGATCGTGACATCATCATTCAACATGGCGGGCGGCTTGTCTGATGAAGAATTTCAGCGTTTGCAGGTAAGACGATGGCTTCTTTGAAATGAATAATCAGCCAGACTTGCATCCAAACAAATAGAGATCAGTCCACAGATCACAGTGTAGCAAGGGCATCTCAACTGCCGTCTCACAAGACTCACGATCGCGCTTGAAATTGGGGTGATATTTCCGCCCTCCCCTCGTTTTTTGCAGAGGACAAAAATCACGCGGATGCTATCATGGCCATCTCCGGTCGATTGCACTTTCCTTTTCCTCCTGATCTCTCTCCGCTTGTCAGGGGTCGGGCGGCAGAGTAGCTCATTTGTTACGGTGATCGTCAGCACCTGTGTGGTGAGTGTTTTTGGTTAGATCAGGCGGACAGCTGCAGTGCACGTGACGTGCTGGGATGTCCACTGTTTGTAAACAAACTCGGCCCGGTGGGGCAGCGGATCGCCCTTGGCCTAATTTTGATCACCTTTAAAAAATTAAGGGTCTGTGATTCCCGTCACAATTAAGCTTGAGAGAATAGCAAGTCTACGAAAGCTTCACCTTCCGCACTGGAACCGAGTGCTGAAAACAATGGTCGAATCGGCATCAGCACTCGGCGCCCAGTGCTGAAGAATGGGCTATTCCAAAAAATAACTGAGGAGAGGGGGTTGACGACATTGGACTGGACGCTTGGACTCTAGGGGTACTTAAGGTTGGACTGGACACTTGGACTCTAGGGGTAATACTGGAACGTTGGACTGGACGCTTGGACTCTAGGGGTACTTAAGGTTGGACTGGACTCTTGGACTCTAGGGTTAATACTGGAAGCTTGGACTGGACTCTTTGGACTCTAGTGGTACTTAAGGTTGGACTGGACTCTTGGACTCTAGTGGTAATACTGGAAGCTTGGACTGGACGCTTTGGACTCTAGGGGTACTTAAGGTTGGACTGGACTCTTGGACTCTAGTGGTAATACTGGAAGATAGGACTGGCAGGATTAATTATGCTATAGTCACAAAATTCATCAGTTTATGCTTTCTGAGCAGCTACAATGCATAATATTATAGAATTAAAACGGCCAATAAAGCTAGCTCTAAACAAAATACCCCAAATTGACGTTCTACATTGATTATGGTTGTCCGTCTACACTCTATGGCCCAATCTATACTCAGTTTTTGCCGATATCTTTGGAGAATTGTCGGGAGGGATCTGGAACGTTGGCCGCGGGACACCCGTGGCGCTTTCAGTCATAAATAGCTATATAGCCTAATGAGCCCGCATTATATGCTAACGAGCCCTCCCGAAGTCGGGGACACATCTACACGCGCGCGCGGAAGCTGTCGGGGACCCCTGCTAAGCTATCGTACAAATGGTACGGACCTTTCGAGAGAAATTCTGCCGATATCTTAATGGCGATATTGCAGTTCCATCTAGACGCTGAAAAAAAGCTGTCGGCGAGAGGTTGTTGGCTCGTGCCTATGTAGGGTTGTCTGTCTACACTCTACAGCCGATTACTACCTTGATACCTTTCATTTGTATATTTAGTATACTTTACTCAAGACATGAGTCTCTCGTAATATTGTAACATGTTCATTCACTGTCATAATTATGCTGCCTGTGGAGCTGGATACTAGTATTGCGTGCGAATCAAAATGGCGCGTGTTTTCGTCTTGCAACACCTGAATACCATTTATATTTTGAATTCGTTTACTACCCGCATTTTCCTTTGTATGAGGCAGCATAGAGGATGAGGCACATGTACAGGGCGGACGGGCAATACCCAGGCTTGAACTCGGCTTCTGCCATCACCGCACTGGTGCATAGTAGTGCAAGCCGGGCATGTGACAGGGTCATAGGAGAATAACAAGGAAGCAGTCACTGGTGGCAGGCCATTTCACCTGGAACATTGATGACTTTCAATGTCTCAAACGAACGTTAGAACTATGTGGCAAAACTTGTTTCCACTGCATATCATTAGCATATGATCCACAACCTCCTATTACCGTCACCAGTGACGGTTTGTCTTTAGACATGACAGAAACCGTCACGGGCCCCCCGCTGAACTGACCGATTGGCATTTGCTGTTCAGTGTTTGGCACTAGTTACACTTGATATATTTTTGAAAAAATAATTTTTCTAATAGGAAAACTCTGTCAAAAGCTTCTTGGTCAGATCAATGAAAGCTCCTTGGTCAGATTCCATGACTTGCCAGAAAAAAGCTGGCTCAAAAAACAACTAGAAATTGACCAGCCAGAGGAGCTCACTGAGCAGGCAACTCTGTATTCCAATGTCTGGTCAAGCCCTCTGAAAAAATGTTTGGGGCCATAATTTCTACAAATTGTTCAGACAGCCAGATGGGGGGGTCTAGAGACAAACGAAGTTCTTTATAACTTTGTACAAACATAACATTTCCAAAGTCTCTCAAAATTAGTAACAGCAAGGAGGTAATAGCCTCAATTGATACATGCCCAAATATGGCCCTGATCAATGTACTGTAGCCTCCTTTGCAGCCTTCCCCGAGTGCAGTGCCCCGAGTGCTGGCGGTTATTGTTGGGGCGGGCGCTAATTCATGATTTTCAAACTATGGGCCAGAGACAGGGTCTTATGTCACGAAGATCATAATTTTTCTGCGCAGACACCCTCCCCGAACAACAAACACCAGCGCTAATGTAGAAGGCCGCAAAGGGCCGTTCATTATGCTTTTTTGAGGGGTGTTGATATTACGTATTGCATCTACAGGATTATTTAGATTTTAATTTTTCAATCTTAACCTTTTTTTTTGCCTTGATACCATGGGCCCATGGGCTCTGCAGATTAGAAACTGTCTGGCCCCTTTATGACCCAGAACCTGACTACAGCCACCCAGGGAGGATCCATTGTTCTATTTTGGCTCAATGCAAATCAGGGTAATTCACACCCTGATGTTGATTAGGGTGGTGTTCACAAACAAACATCCCTGAATGAAGAGAGGCATGCTGAAGTTTATACACATGTACTTGTTGGGATCAAGAAGGGTATAAACTCCTTGCTTTAGATGTTGGGGGATGGGATGTTTAGGGAATTGGGGTAGAGAATTTAAAAATCCTATCTGACTCACGACACAAGGTATATGTACCCTGGAAGCCAGACAGGACCGGGTAGCTAGCGAGGTTTGTTAGCAATTTTTGTTCGGGGAGCCAAGGCAGTCAGCCCAACATCAATCTCACTCTTATCGCTACCCTTTCCGTCTGGTGTCGCCTGTCATGCAGAGCGTCCAAGAGGGGCTGGTCAGTGCTGTGATTAATGACACCACCGCCCAGCATGTCATCCCCCACCCTGCCCAGTGCAAAACCTTATTGGCTACAGCTGATTTCAACATAAAGGGTAGGTCCTAGCTGCCCGATCCCGGATGGCCTCCAGGGTAGGTATATGTGGTTTGACCAAGGACATAACACATTTTGTATATAATTAAAAGTTAACTCTCAATTTTATTTGACCAAGGATTTTTTTTATTTGACCAAGGAGGTTTAAAGGCAAGAACATTCTGTCCTTGGTTTATCAGATGGAGAGCTCGACCTTCACTTCAGTCCCTCTGTAAAAGTGACCATCAGGGTATAGAGATATTCTCCAAGCAGAAGTTCAGTTCTGGCTTTTTTTTTTTTTGCGTTCCTAGATGTTTTGGACATAAGGTTAAACAGGACAAGATAGAAAGGCTGACAAAAATGTCTAAAAACAAAAAAAGGCAGACCAGGCTGAACTGTGCTGGCAGAATGTTTACAGACACAGCAGACAGGAAGACTGCAACGGAGGGGGACCATCAACGGAGGGGATGGTCCCCAGTCAATTGCCAGTTAGGAAATTAGAGTAACTCAGTAAAGTCACGGTCTATATAACCTCCTTGGTAAAGTTGAGTAGTGTCAGCCAAGTAGAAGTCTTAAAGTTTTACACCACGGCTGTTTCACAATTGAGTGTACCAAACAGGTGTCACTGAGGTTGAAAAATCAACTTGAATATATTTCAAAATTAATGTTGGCAATTGAAAGGTACATACTTGGGGCTCAATATCCTAAAAGATCTCTGCACAACACCTCTCGGTTACTATAATACAGGGCTTTCTTTCATGGATCACCATGGGGGTACGGACGGGACAACTGTAAGACTGTATGTAAAGATATATACAGTACAGCCAGAGGAAGAACTAAAGATAAACACTATTCCATGTTATCTTCCATCACTAGTGTCCACAAGACCAGAAAACTAACTTTGATTTGCAGTAGCACCTTGTTGTGTCATTTTCTGGTCATTTATTGTAAGGCGATGATAACACCTTGCTGTCATTTTATGTGGAAGGAAAGGTCAAATACGAAATTTTTAAATTCAAGCACTTTGGTAGCTAAACTTTGGTAAAATTTCATTCTTTATATACTCCTACATAAGATTCTAGGTTTTATACATTGGCAACACAACAAGGGACTTGATGATTTTATGAATATGATATTATGTGGGGGTACGGACGGGACACAGCCAGACAACAGGCCAACAAGACTGATACTGCAGGGACTTGTCCAAACCTTTTGGAACACATTTATTCACCAAATACCAGTTAATTAAAGCATCTACAAATACTGCAATATTGTCTAAACTTTAAGGGAGTTAGACATTCTTATTAGATCTGATCTGAGAATGCCATTACTGGTAGCGTATTTTCTTTGATGGCGATGCTCCACGGTGAACTTGCTGGAATGTACCTGCTCTGTCAGGGAATCTGCAATTTCTTGACCTACTTGCAGTTCTCTTCTGCTCTCTTTTGCTACAGCAAGTACCCCTTTCTTCTCAAGGATTTTATTTTGATAGGAGACTTGAAAAGTATCTCGAGAACCTTTGCCTTTCTCCTTGGCGTGTCAGGTAGTGCCTATCTTGCCCTTTGCATTTACACTAACTGCACTAGTGGGAGGTGAGGAAAATGGGTTGTCACCATCAACTTAATCAGGAAGAGACTGAGCTGGGCTAGAGGAGAGCACATGGTCTGGGCAAAATGGGATGGTAACTTAAGGGGAATATCATATTTCATCTCATACCAGTCCCAGGCAGTTTATGGGAATTAATGAAAAACTGTTAAAGAATACGATGATGAATTCATTAGAAACTACTATTTTTATTGAGGAGATTAGATGTTTTTATCTTTTAAGTCTTTAGTATGTGTTATTTTAGCAATTGGAATGTCATTTTCCCCAATATTTTGCTTAAATCTAAAAGTGGGGGTACGGACGGGACAGGTGGGGGTACGGACGGGACAGGGGTACGGACGGGACATTTGCAGTTATACGGTGCTGTATTGGGCAAGGTCTTAATCATAGATTTGGTTTCTATAGTGGTTTGGTATCTGGTCAAAGAGACTTGTAAACTATCACAATCAAAAGCTTGTGGTATTAACTTAATATAGAAATTAAGGGGGGGTACGGACGGGACAAAATTTTTCGGAAAATGACAGCCGATACTTTGATCCTTCGCTGTGACTCAGATGAAAGTAGGAATGATCTCATTCTACTTTTGTTCTTTCACATACATCATATCAAATATTAACATGTCAAATTAACACTTATCACAGCACATTAAAATAATGCTACAGACTTTGAAACCTTTAAGTAAATATTACATTAAAATTGGTAACATGTGGGTGAAAATACAAAATAACCCTGATTGCCAAAAAAAAGTCGGAATATCTTCAAAAAATGGTAATAAATCTCTAGTTAACATATCCCTGCATGTACAAAATAAGGAATTTTAAGGTAGCAGCCATGTTTTTGATGTTAGATGCAATGGTTTAATTGTGAAAAAAACTGAATGACCCCTGGTAACACTAAAAATAAGACATTTCTTAGTAATATTTTTTACGATATTTTTGCCAAATATTGATGGATTTCTCTATTTCTTTTTTTGTTGTGTTCCTTGTTACATCAGCTTTTGGGAAATAAAAGTGTAAAACAGTAATGTCTTATGTAAACTTTCTTATCAACTGGTAACATGTGGAAAAATAAATGGGTACACTCAATTGTGAAACAGCCGACCAGTCAACCCCATGGCATTCTATACTATATTCAGTGAGGGATAATAACAACATGACCATAGAAAAATTCACCAACCAACACTGGCCACAGAGGCCTGACTGCACAGAGGGGATGACTGATATTAGCTGAAGTTTCTTTTTAAAAACTTCATCTTTACAAAATTTCATGCAGGTTTGAAGGGAAATAATGCCAGCTTGTTGATAACCCTGGTAGTGATTTTACAAATATCAGACTCCCATGCCAGGGGCAGGGATGTCTTGCTATTCTGAAGCAAAAGGAGATTTTGGCTGTGCTAGTGATATAACCCCTCCCTTGGGGACCTCCTGTTTGCAAACAGGAGGGTTCATGATTTTCTGACTATCAGTTGACCTTATGACCTCATGCATTTTTTTCACAGTTCACAAACACCAGGAATATGAAGTAATGAAGCAAATATGGTAAAAAGTTTCAATTTTTGGGCCAATATGTTACATAGTGCATATTCCAGGAGCTACAAGTACATATGGAAGTTGTAGTACTGTCCAATTGCAGCATTAGGACCTTGCTTCCAGTTTGAATAAACCGCAGTTTCCCCTCACTGAGGCTCAGCCAATCAGCAGTGACTGCGTTTATAGTCATGCTTGGCCTCAAAATTGAAAATCTTGAGAACTTTCATGTGGTGACCACTTTTCAGTATACTAACTTACATCCTTGCAAATACAAACAGCATAAGGTCTCAGCTGAGTTTCTAAAACTATCTCAAGTAGAGATGGTAGAGGTGGCAGACCATCCTGGTATAAACAAGCACAGTGATAGGTAACTCCATGGGTGGGCGAATAATTAGTCATGCATACTCCAGGCTGGCTAACAGCTGTGACTGTCTTGAAGATCTCCTTCACATCACTTCTTTGGAAACAGTCATACCTTTTGCTATGAGGGTAAGAAACAAATGGCATTGTAGTCTATATATGAGTTATTTTTCCCTGCAAGAAATCTGGATGAGCAAAGAAGATGAGCAATCTTGAAACAGAGGGAACAGGCACCCCACTGGGCAGAGTCTAACGAAGCCCACATGCATGTCATTTTGTACCTGGTGTTGTAACTTCCCTCCTGAATAAAGGACTACCAGTACAGGGTTGCTCTAGTTGACTTATTTTTTTAGTTCATGTTGTGGTTGATAAATCTACTAGCCTGTGACTAGACCCCCTCCCATTTTTTGTGTCCTCGATGTCTCTCCTCTAAGGAGTCTCACCAGGTGGCCCTCTGTCTTTCCCCACACACATATGCAGTTATCCTGTCAGCTCCTGACACCTGCTGGTGTTGTGGAACTGGGTTAAACATATTTTTTTTAAAATTCACTTGCCCTAGAGAGCAAATTCATAAAAAATCTGCTGGCCCAAGTCAACTTTTCACTGGCCCCAAATTAAATGTTTCTATGTATATCCCTGTACTTTTCAAACCAAGGAGTTGAGACTCTTGCAGCTTGTGCGGATGTCATGTACTTGTTGACAAGGAGCATGATCTATAGTACCTTGCATTACAGCGCAAGCTTCTACTAGTTCTAGAGCAGCTCAGACCAACATCTACCCTCTAAAGAATAGCACACATGGAATGTGGGGCAAAAGGATCGAGCCAGTGGTAACTATGACCCCGTTCACACTCAGAAAAACAATTTGAATAAAACAGTTATCTAAATTAAAAATTTTCTATCTGACCCAAAATTGTGTTCGCATTGCTCTTGGGCAATTCGATTAGTGTGCCCTCAGTCTTATCCGAATAAAACTTTCGCAGATGTATCGCTGCGTCTTGTGGTAGTTGGCGGTGAGATTCTTAACTTTATCTCTGCACCGTTCAAGGGATTTCTCAACTCCATGCTCCACCATTCCTTTTGATATATCTTCATAAATGTCCCTGTTTTTATGGACCTTCCCAAGCTTTTTCTGCGTTTCCTCCCGCCCCAGATGGAAATGAGCAGCTTCGTTTGTTCTGGTGTTCACTTTGCGAATGATGAAGAAAATGTCCCTTTCTCTCCGCTCATTGTTGTTGGAAGTAAAACACAACGGAAAATGCTTGCTGAAAAACGAAGCGATCAGGCGTGTGTAGTGTTTCCCACACGATGCAAAGTAGGACCCCAAGTTCCCGGATGCATGACGTCACACCCCGGAACGTAGCAGAATCCTATCCACTTGCGCGTTCACACTGCTGAATCGCATGAATCGGGACTCCCCGCAGCGCAGTTCTATCCACCTCCCCGAGTGATTTGGGAGCGTTCACACTGCAGAAACTTATTCGAATTGGGCTGTTTATTAGGATAACATGTTTTTTCAAATTGTTTTTCTGAGTGTGAATGGGGTCAAGGCTGGTACTCAGGCTGGCTGATTGTGGATGAATGGTAGGGTAATTACAATTTGGCCCAATCTGCACTTTCACTTGCAATGCCAATCACCTCGCTTAGATCAAGGAGGTTCTATCAAGGCAACTTTTTTATGCCAATCTTTCTTTTTTAATTCGCTTGCTCACATCACTTTTTGGATTCCCAGAGGATGTCATCCATACAATCAAATCAACATGACCTAATTAAGAAATAAGTGCTGTTACAGTGCAGGACTAGTATGAATGTACCTTATACCAGAAAAGCGGCCTGCAGGCCGATTTCAGCTTCTAATGAATAAATAAAGGTTCAAACAAACAACAAACCTTAGTTTTAGGTTACATTATAATATGAAGTGTCCATCCTGGCATGGGATGATTTTTTTCAAGTTCAATTTTGGAACAGTCCCTTTTTGGCATAAGAAGGACAGAGTAAAAATTTCTAAATTTGGTCATAAGCAAATACCAACCTTTCTACTACTACTAGTTACCTTCACTTACAGATTTCCTACAGATTTGAAAATGTTTTCCTGAGAGGATGTTGGCAAGAACGGCCAACTACTATAAAATAGCTACATTGTTGGTATGTTTGTTGTGTATTAGGATCTATAGAATTAAATATTCAGGCAGATCTACCAGTGGCATAAGGAGTTTGGCTGGTCAAGAGTCCTACCAAAGTGTCTATTCAGTAGATTAAAACCGTTAATGTATTAGAAGCTGTGGAAACAATATTCCCCTGAACACATCTTGAAATCTTTTTCAGTTTCCCTCTGTCCTAGTCTGCTGGACTAGGACTGGGTATGCATACCCAGGTGCATACCCATCAAGTGACCAGTCTAGCATTGTTGAATGCTCAGGCCTGTTATCAGTAGGGATAATCACTGCCCCTCCCACTTGCCCCACCCATCTCTTCAAGAAGGGTAAACTGCAAATCCTTTGCAATGCCAAGTGTAAACCAGCAGTCATTTGACGCATGATGGGGGGGTTGTTGATAGGAGGAGTGATGAACTGAAAGTTTTATCTAAGACCCTGTTTACACTAAAAAAAGAACAAACTGATTACGATTCCCTGGTACCTGGACTTAGATACTTTTATACTTTCGTACAACATTGTAGGTTTTCTCAAACCCAGGTCATTTAGGGTCATGACCTAACTAACATAGTATATGTTGGCAAAGAGGGAGATCTTCTGCTCAAGTCAAAGATGTCCTTGTTTTTTCGTGCATTTTTCTAGTTTGCTCTGTGCTTCATGTATTTCCTCTCTCCTCCAAAGCGCGATCAAAAGCTTAATTGTTTGCTTCCAATTCCACTTGCCTTGACCCTGTAAAGCATTTTTTTTTCTTTCCAGACATTATCGATAGGCACAAGAATAAGTTAAAGACCAAACAGGAGTGCCCTGGGCACAGCACTAAGGAAGTACTCCCTACTGTGACCATCCCAGCAGCTAGAGGGGTGAATTGACCCCTATAAATACATAAACTAATAAAAATCTCAGACTGTCTACACACTGGAAACAAAGGTAGGGACAGATTAGCATAAAATACTGGTCAAAAATTCAAATATTTTTCTCTACTGGTTTTCAAGGAAACACTATCAAACCCTGCAGAATTATCAAGATAGTTGTAACAAAGTTACATAATCGAGGTCCTAATAACAGCAACTTTCAAATTTTGGGAAACCAACCTTGTGTTCAAATTGAAACTTTCAAGTCTGCTCTGCCAACTTTGTATCAAAATGTCTTTTTGTATCTACACATGATTGCAACTTGAAAATCTTCCTTATAACTGAATTAGCTCTGATATTTATGTGTCTAGAAATATGGCTAATAATGTGGTGTCTGTTTGCAAGTGTACCAACAGGGGCTATGTAGACTGTACATGTAACTGTCAGTTATGTCTCACAGTACCAGAGTAAGACAAGCCAGCATTTTCATTACTTTATATTCTGGGTTAGGTAAAGCTTTATGTATAATCATACTTTAATACCTAATGTAGTATCCTAATATCAAAATTGAATTGAAAATAAACTTGTGTTGGTCAGCCGTCTCAGCCAGCCTTCCCCGATGTGAACTCCACCACAGTGAACAGAAGACTGAGCTCTAGTAGTTTACGTTAGCCGAATTTATTGGGTGGTTTTATAGTACGGGGTTGGTCTTTAAGTGAGCAAACTTGTCAGCGTGGCATGTGGTATGGGTCCCGAACTACGCAAACTTTGACCTTGTGTACCTGGATATACAACCTCCAACTGGGGGAAAATTTGCATAGAATCTATCCACGTTGCGTTCAATTTCAGGGTTCGAGCCAAGCCGATTGTTCGCAAGTGTCTCAAACTATCTCTTAAGAATGTATTGCAAACGAGCTGGATCAGTGAAAATCCAAGCCGATTGGAGCGTTCACATTAAAAAAAACAATGACCTCTCCACCGCAAAGCCAACACTAAGACGAAAATTATTAGGCGAGGGAAAGCAGGACTTCGGTCGTAATATTTTGGACTGGACAGTTGGACTCTAGGGGGTCGTAGTATTTTGGACTGGACTCAGGGGTTTGAAGCATTTGGACTGGACAGTTGGACTCTAGGGGGTCGTAGTATTTTGGACTTGGACTCAAGGGGTCGAAGCATTTGGACTGGACAGCTGGACTCTAGGGGTCGTAGTATTTTGGACTTGAACTCAAGGGGTCGAAGCATTTGGACTGGACAGTTGGACTCTAGGGGTCGTAGTATTTTGGACCCGGACTCTAGGGGTCGAAGCATTTGAACTGGACAGCTGGACTCTAGGGGTCGGAAGCAAATTTCGGTGTCGTCAACCCCCCCTCTATTTTTTTTTTTTGGAACAGCCCAATGTTCAGCACTCGTTTTCCAGTGCTGATCGGCCTTTCTCCAGTGCTGAAGCTCCCTCAGCACTCGTTTTCCAGTGCTGAAAAGACGTCAGCACTCGTTTTCCAGTGCTGAAAAGACGTTTTCCAGTGCTGAATGTTCGTCAGCACTCGGCTCCAGTGCTGAACTCGCGGCCCTGGCGGCGACGGGTCAGGTCAAAGGTCACTCAGCACTGGTTACCCAGTGCTGAAACCGCCGTCAGCACTGGGACCGAGTGCTGATATACAAAAGCTTCGCCTTCCGCACTCGATTTTCCAGTGCTCAGGGGCACTTCAGCACTGGAACACCAGTGCTGAGCAATCTTCAGCACAGGAAAACGAGTGCTGACGTCTTTTCAGCACTGGAACGTTCTTCAAACCAGTGCCGAAGTATTTCGAGCACTGGAGTGTCCTAGTGCTGAGAGCGGTACTTGACGTATAGTATACTGATTAAAAATAAAGTTAAACTTTTGGTTGTGCTATTCAATTTAATGTGTAACTTGGTGTATGTATAGAGTATAGATACAAAGTACTGAAAGCGGTACTATATACGGTACTAATGAAGATGATTTTTCAAGTTTATGCAGTTTTAGCTGGTGTGTTACGCCGAACGGCGGTTTTGATATAACGTAAGATAGATTCAGATGCAAAAAAAGCCTGAATTTGTGTTGTTTTGTATAATTGAAATGTATAAGGAATGAATATCATTAAAACGGGATTGCAAACAAATTTATTGTGTCAATTTGTGATAGATATCGCAGTAGCCATGTCGATTCTGGTGAATACTAATGGTGTCAGGTAAACTGACCCACTCAATATAAACGCATTGAAGTGCTGAAGCCGGCGTTTCCAGTGCTGAGAGCGTCAGCACTCGGTTTCCAGTGCTGACGAACATTCAGCACTCGGTTTCCAGTGCTGAAGCCGGCGTCTCCAGTGCTGAGAGCGCGTCAGCACTGGTTTTCCAGTGCTGACGAACATTCAGCACTCGGTTTCCAGTGCTGAAGCCATCTTCAGCACTGGTTTCCAGTGCTGAAAAAGGAGGGTGAAGCTTTCGTAGTTTTGCGAGAGAATACATCAAATTGGATAAATTTGAATTAAGTATACCTTACCAAAGATAACTTGCTAGTCTTTGATAGTCTTGTTTACTGATCAATGAATAATTTGTTTAACGTTACCCCACAAGTAATAACTTACACGAATGTTGACATGTTTGGTAACGTTAACATCAAGCACTATGTTTAGGACATACACCGCACTACAAGTCTTCAGTTTCTGCTCCACTGGTCATTGCCCACACTGAAATAAGATGGTCATATTTTTAGACAGACAAGTTAGACTGGACAGGTGTTTCAAACACTGTAACGTTATGTGCATTATGTAATTAGTCTGGCAGGGATGATATGTAACGTTAGGCTATGTTTTCAGCAATAGCAGGTTTTTTTATATAATGTGCAGGTGCAAAGTGAAAATGCATTTGTACTACAAACAGTCTTTACCTGTAGTTTCAATCTTAAATTGTTGACCACATGATTTCTGCCCTCATTTAGACCCAGCTTCTGGAACTGAGGACTTCCAACTACCAACTACAGGAACAATGTCGCAGACAAGACAGAGGTTTGTGGAACAGACCAGTCCTGACAACTTGACAACTACTCAATTAGTTCAACCAATGAGAGGGTGGCTGCATGTCTGTCACATACGTCAAATACCATCAAATACTTTTTAGTTTGCATTTCTACATCCTGACGTTATATAATCTAACTCTTATTTATTTATTTAGCTCATACTGTAACACATGCTCATACACATCCATCTTTTCCTAGTTAGCAAAGCTTACACCAAAGTATACTCATGAGTCTTGACATATTGGCATCCTGCCATGTTGTGCTAGAAGAACTGCACAGTTTGCTATTAGGGCATTTATCATCATATAATAAAGGGTTTGTTTACAGATCAATGAAGCGTTGTAGAAAGGCTTTCAGATATTTTTATTAGAAAACAATGAACATGTTATCATATGAATGTGCTGTTTATTTGTTGCACAGAACTGGTCAACCTGCGGAGCACCTCAGCCTCTCTGGAGAAGGAGTTACAGAAGGAGAAAGGCAAGGTACTGTTGTCCGGGATAGTCATTTACAAATTATACTACATTATATGTTTGGACATTAGAGTTTTCTTTCAGTTTCATACAACCAGTGTTTCTCCCCTGCTGACTTCGTACATTTTATGAGAATCATACTATCATTGACTCCTGTACAAAATGTATGATTTGTATATTCTATGAGAACTGTACTATCCTTGACTCCTACATGAATATTAAATGTAGGGCAGAGTTCTATAGACAACAATGCAGGGACTGTCAGACTGTATAATGTATTAGGTGCAGACGGGGAATTGTATAAATATATTTATGACAACCCTCATACCTGTTCACGTGTACATGTATGTCAAGGCAAGACATTTATGTATTTGTGAAGTACATAAATTTGTGAAATACTGCCACCGGCTATGGGACTGAGGGAGAAAGTGAGAGAGATACAGAAAAGGAATCAAATAAGATTGTCTTTGCATTGGCTGACTTTGACTTAGAGCCTTTTAACTTGACCTTCGTCAGCAATGTATATGAACAGTACTTGACCATTTGTTGTCTTGTTTTAGCCATCGTTTATGCAGAACATCGGCCAGAATATTGGAAAAAGCAAGAAGAAGGTATGTTGATATGGTAGACTGCTTACATGACAGGTAATACAACATGTATTTGAAACATTCTGTTCCAGGTTCAAGAAAAGAAAGTTGAATTGTGTGTGTTTGAGCTTGCAGATGTGAATGAAGATGCATGACATTGAATACCCCTTTCGTGATCTGACTTCTTTTTTATTATTACACTAGCCATTATGTCCTAAATACTGTACAAGGCCTCAGATATTGTCTAGAAAGTTATCAAACTGGCTGTACATTTAGTTTTAATGTACATGTAAGATAACCGTTATATTTTTGCCAGGAAGCAAAATAACTAATGCCTGCATTTTAAGTGCTTTCTGCTAGATGTCCTCATGCACAAACCTTACAAAACAGATTCAGGAACTGTAATCAGTCCTGTTTATCTTTGGCTTGTACTATATATAGCATTTCATGTATGCAGCATATTTTGGCTGTATAAATTGACTTACTTATTTATTAACTTATTAAATAATCCCTCTAATAAAGTAAAAACTGCAAAAGAAGACCACTCGAGGGACTGAGAAAATCTGGCCTACATAGACAGAACATTTTAATGCCTGTGTCAACGGGGAAAATGTCTAAGCATTAAAGGACCACAAAAAAGTGGTCACATTGGTCAGGTGGTCCTTATGTAGAGGTGGTCACCTGTTCAGGTTTGACTGTAGTTTCATTAGAACAGGCAAATGGACACCTACGTATTACATCCAAAAGAAGAAAAAACAGTTCAGATAACCACGGTTAGAAATCCTATGCATCTGTGGTAGTGATGGTTGTTGTTTGGTGCCCCCTTGCAGGAGCTGGAGGGACTGCAGGCAGAGAATGAAGCCCTGCAGCACCGGCTGGGGAGTCAGGAGGAGGAGTTCCGCCTGCAGAACCAGACTCTCATGGACGAACTCACAAAGGTCAGGCAACTCTGTGACAATCCATACTGTAGATTGTACAAAGTGGCCTTAAAATGAAAGAAATTGAAAAAAAGAATCTATTTGAAAAGTTCATTTTAAGGATTTAAGCTAGTAAGGAAGAGGAGCTAGCAACATGACAAAATGTGAACTTCAAAGAAGCATTATGCACAGTAAGTGCTTGCCAGAACTGTTGGGCATCGATAGGCAGATATGCATTGACTCTCAAGACTTATTTCACTTAATAGTGTCATCAGTTGCAGGCTTTGACTAAGAGCATATGTTCGGCCAGATAATTCACAGTTTGAACAGTGCATAAACTTGGTCAAAGGCATCTTAACTTAACATTTCTTGTCTAGACCATACATGTTTTTTTAATCTCTCAGGAGCCTTCAACTTTTATCATATTACAACTAACTGTACTCACAATGCATCACAGTGTAAGTGTGTGGTTCAAACCACGAACCAGCTTTTAAAGGTTCAAAAGGCCAGAAAACTCCCAGACTCATGCATATAGATGTCCCCATGTCTACAGGTGGTGGCAGCCAGTGAAGACCTGGAGAAGAAGAATGCAGAGCTGAGTAAGCGGCTGGCTGGGGAGGGGGGCGGCTCTGACGGCAGCCCTGAGCTACAGGACGAAGTGCGGAGATTACGAGCAGAGAACACCGCCTTACAGAAGAAAATAGAAGGTTGGTCAGATGATGTAACACCAGTTCATCTTTATCCGAGGTGTAACCAATGGCCATTGTTTTACAAATTAGGGATAAAAAATCAACGGACGGTGGTTTCAAATTGCAATATTTTCATAATATTGCAGTTACTTTCAAAACATTGCACCTTCCGTCTACTTCACATCCCTAAATATTCTGTTTCTAAAACAGCGGACATTTGTCATGCCCGCGGATAAAGGTGAACTTGCGCTAGATGCGCTGAGATTTTTACCACATTTATGGAAGGATTGACATACTATAACAGGGGAAGTTATGACTGTTATTGTTTGAACCACTCCAATAGGATGGACCCCTGCTCTAATCAATAAGTGTGGTAGGTCCTTAAACATGGTCATTTTTACCAGAGTGTAGTGATGAAATCTGTGACAAGTGCCTCTTCCAACATCCACAGGACCTGGAGTTATCACCCTCTGGGTTCCCAGCCAGTAAAGAAACAAGGCACATATAATACCACAGTACACATACCAAATAATATCACAGCACATGTACCACATAATGCCACAGTACACGTACATTCAAGAATATCTTGATTATTTACAAGAACAAGTGTAAGTACACAGAAGTGGTTGTGAAATCAGTTTTGTTGCATTTTTTTCCAGCTTCTCAAGAAAAGTTTGACAAGGAAATGACATCTTTAAAAGAAACAGTAAGGTAAGGATTCTTTTTGCAAATTGTTGAAGCTCTGAAATCAATAATGACTTGATTAGATGTGCCTGATAGATGAACCATTTTGATTGATTATCCTTTTTAAGGTCAATTGTACAAATGATCAATAAAATCTATTGTATATTAGTAAGTCATTTAAGAGCGATGGTAAGACACATTGGCATAATTTGACACATCATTTGATGATCAATTGATGAATGTTTAAATGTTATGATATAGCAGACTATTAGTTACGGAATATATTCTACTGATTTATCGCAGTAATATCATAATTGAGTTGTCTCTGACTTGAAGTATAGCTTGTTGTTTTTGCTGTGCCATAATCTATCCTTCAATAGTTTGTTGAGAATCTAAGTTGATATTCTGGTTGACTGGATAAGGTTTTTGAATACCAGTCTCACATTAATTGATTAGAAGTTAAAATCCTTTATCCGTGGGGTAATCTATATCCATTGCTTTCAGAAAAGGGTATTTAGGGATATCAAGTCAATAGACTGTAGTAACTGTTTCAAACTACAATATTTTGAACACATTACAACTTGAAACCACCATCTGTCTAGTTCATATCTTTTAATACCGTGTTGACAAACATCAACGAATATAGGTTACCCCATGGATAAAGGTGAACTAGTGTTATCAGTCCTTAACCCTCGGTACTCCTTTGAGTGCCCCAAAATCCATCCTATCCTAGCTCCAGTTTCCTCCTCTGATCACGTCCAAACAGACTTTTCTCACTTTAATTTTTCAAAACTTGTGGTTAGCTGGTAAGGTGATTTCAAAAGAATAGTAGGCAGCATCACTGACCAACTCACAGGCATAGATGACCTTGCTCACAGCAATCTCCCAACCAAACTCTAGAGAAGGTCAGGAGGCCATGTTTGGCTAAATGTGAGATGGGCTAATACTCGTAATTAGAGCTCTACATGCCAGCTTGATGATACTGAAAATAGAATGATTGGTATAGTCCTTATAATACTAGCTCACCTTTATCCGTGGGGTAACCTGATGTACATGTATTTAAAAGCAGCGGGATATTGAATCGACGAACAGTAGTTTCAAATTGCAATAGATCCAAAATACTGCTGTTTAAACCATCATCCTTTTGTCTTGATATCCGAATTTCCATACAAATCCTGTTTTAAAAAGAAATCTGATGTAGATTACCCTGCAGGTAAAGGTGAACTAGCATTATATAAACTTAGACGTTAAACTTTACTGTTGATGGTGCTGAATTTAGAACCTTGTGGTCTGTCCCCTGTTGTTCCTAGCGCCTTGACATCAGCTAACGCTGAGCTGGAGACCAGATGTGTGAAGCTGTCTGGACAGAGAGGTGTGCCTGCAGGAGGTCCAGAGGACAGGTAGGGGGCGCTTTTCTCTGTTCATCCTTTTCGTTTAGGACTCTTGTCTGTGTGTTGCGTGCAGGGCTGTCCACAGGTTGAATTTTTTGTCCCAGTTATTGGTTGGGAGCCCATGTTGTTGATTTCCTGGTTTAGGCCTCACCAATTTTATTTGTTGTTTCTCGGATTTCCTGTCCGATCTCCGGTCTACCCACGACTTTTTAAAAAGTTTTTTTTTTTTTGACCAACCGACCCAATTTTTTTTCTGAAAAAATCTGAGAAACAACAAATAAAATTGGTGTAGCCTTAACATGTCATTTTAACATAGCTCATAAAAAATACATTTTCCAACGATTTCATGTCATGAAGTTAAGATTTTTCGGACGGATGAGTTAATATTTTTTCTGTCTCAACAAGCAAATTTTTATTAGCAAATTTTTGGTCCTGGGACAGAGGGACAGGTCCTAGAGACAGCCCTGGTTGTGTGTAAACCTAGTGCTAGATGGAATGAAAATATGTTTTTAATGTAGGACTAGAACAATCAGTAGCATACCCAAGATGGCTTTATTTATTTAACCAACTACAAGGGTGTGAACAGTTTTATTCCCTTTATCATGTGTCCTTTTCTAGAATTAACCAAGTTTTAGCATTCTCGCTATTTCTTCCTTTCAGTCTTACTAATAGCATGCTTGCAATAGTATGGACTGTACTGGTAAAAAAGCGTCTTAAAAAGTATCAGAAAAAGCACTGATGTTCCTTTTAAAGAACGCGGTAGTCTTACTTGTATTATCAAAGTCCTTACTCATCCTCTACTGACCCTCTTCAGACTGTCATCGTCTCTACATGTCCGTCTGTCACCAGTACCGAAGGGACAGTAAGTAGCTGGTCCAGTTGTAGTTAAACATGCATTGTTTTGACAGTCTTGTATCTGTTTTGTGTTGTATCGATTGTCTGGTCCTACCTGGTCCATTGTATAAGCTAGTTTGTGGTTTGAAATGCTAATGTGCAGTGTCAGGCATTGTGGGTAATATGTCAAAGTTGGAGACCACTGGCCATTCTTATGTATTGCCAGGGTCTCTCAACTCAGCAATCCATCCTACACTTCAGGCTGTGAACAAGCTTGTAGACTGTTTTGTGTTGGAAATGCCTGCTAGTTTCTTTCTGCTTTCTGTTGATCAAATGATCTGATTTGAATTGAGGGTTTCTTAGTCACAAGTTAGTGTCAGCTGAAGTACAGCATGATATAGACATTCTGGTCTGGTTTAAATCTTTGAATCTTTGAAATATTTTGCTTCTTTCACACGTAGTCTTTTACCCTGCAAATTGTTTGGCTTTCTGTCCAAAATCTGGCTCATAGAAATTACTTTGGAACCTAGGATGTCATTTTTTTCTGCTGACTTGTACACTTGGATATGCTTGGGCATGTACATTTTGCATTAGTTACAAATTCATGCCTACTACTTGCCAACAGTTAGAGAGCCAATCCATTCCCAACTCTGCGGAGTTCATTAGTGATAATTCCCTTTGCTGGTGAAGGTTCGTTAAGGCTGGCCAAAGCCTCCGTTATTGATAGACCTCAAACTTGGCAGTGGAGAACTCTCTTGGCATTAGTACGGTTGGCGCTTTCTTGCCAACAATAGCAGACTGATGGATTGAACTGCCAAATGGTACTTTTCTCCAGTGAGCGAACAGTGGAGGGGAGCTCGAGTCAGGAGGAGAGGGAAGAGGAAGAGGACCAGTCACTGGAGTCTGGTATGGATGGTTTAAGATGCTAAGTAATGCGAACAGTAATATTGCTTGAGGTTTGAAAAATGAGCGGCTTTGAAATTGTATGTACATTGTGTAGTCACATCAATCACATTATATAATATTTGGATTGAAAAAGGACGTATCAATCCTGGTGTTTGAAAACTTGTGTAGAAAGTGTCTCTTGTAGTTAGCGCTACTTCTGAAGACTGCAGGTGTGCAGAGATTTACATTAGTTCGAGTCTAAAGAATTTTGGAAAACTACGATGTATTTTCAACTTCACAATAGATCTTAGTTTAAGATGGCAACGTGACCAACCATACTACTTTTCAGAAGTACCAATTGTATCACATTGTGATTTGACTTGAGCGTAGTATTGATTATATAATGTTAATGACATGTAATTTTGTGCCATGACCACAGAGTTGTCCAGACTACTGGACAGAGAATTGACCAAGTTCTTGTCGGAGCTGCAGACCCCCGGTGGGAGTGACTCCAGCAGCGGTGAGCACATGTCTCTGTATTATCCATCTTACAATAACAGTTCCAGCAAAAAGAAAGATACAATAAGGCCACAGCAAGTAAATTTTATGGATGACATCCTCTGCAAACTGCAAAAATAGTGCGATAGGGCGGAAAAAAATAAGATCGCTACATTTTCAAAAATAGGCACCGTAAAGTTGTGATAAATGTTGTAACAAGAATTAAAGGGACAAAACATGGTATCGGAGCCAACAAGGCATTCATTCCTGTATTCAAGACATGTACTGGTGTGGTAAAAGTGACACTAGTGTGGTAGACTGGCATCACCAACAAAGTTGGTAACCACACTCATGGCTTCCATATTGGTGTCACTGTTACAACTATCCAATAAGTTTCATTTCTACAACTACAGCCCTGGGCACCTGAAATCAGGCAAAAATTAATGCGCATGCTGATGTCATCCATAAAATTTACTTTAAATTTGAGATGTATGAAATCACGAGTAGGGCCCAAAATCCCTACCTACCTATTGGTAATGGACAAGTGCGATAACACAATAAAGGACCACTGTTTAAGCGGTAAAGAAATGATATGTCCTGAAAGAAGCGATAACCTTTAAGCTTTAAAGCTAATGGATGATAGCTAGAGGACTGAAAGAATAAAGTATCCAAGGATCTGTTCCATCATTACAGCCAAGATTTGAGCTGACTTACCAAGACAGAAGACATTTGAGACTAGTTTATCCATCAGTCTTTTTCACAGTTTTGTCCCATCTATTGTGCCATCAATCTGAGGAAGCCCTGGTTAGGCTCTCACCAGTGACTATTGTTTTTTTCTGCAAGAAGCACTTCCAATGATGGATAGATTTGAAACCAAATTGTACATCTTTTATGGGATTGTTTCCTGTCTTGCTAAGTGGGCTCAAGTCTTAACTGTAATGGTGGATCAGATTATATAGGGTTTGATTTAATTGTAATTAGTAGATATTATTTCTAAGGACCTTTTTATGGCATTGTCCCCTACAGATGCAGCCTTACAGGAGAAGCTGGCTAGTCTAAGAGAACAGCTGATTCCAGAGATCAAGACCAGTGTGACCAGGGCTGGGCCAGTTATAGGTCAGTACACACATAACCAGTGTAATGGCTTAATTCGTAGATTAATGCCTTGCATTTACATGTAGAAGGTTGGGTTCAAACCCTTGCTGGGCCATACCAAAGAAATGATACAGACAGCTGCTTTTTTCAGCTAAGCACTCAGCACTAATAAGGAGGAGTATGGGAGTTGAGAACATCCCAGTACCAGTGGACTACCTACTGTAGTGACCTGTGTTGGCTTTTGCAATTGTAGCCACTCTTTGATGGTCCCTTAGACTACTATTTCCCAATTGACCCAAGCATTAAAAATCCTGTCTACAGCCAACTTTTAGCCAGGCATGTGTCTAGTGTGACATCAAACATATTAGGACATCAAATCATATTACAACAGCAAATCATATTGCAGTCTACAGCAAATGTGTACACCCTATTGCTTATTGCTTTACTTTATGTGTTCCAGATGGAGTCTATGTTCACAGTTCAGGAAGCTCTGTTGTGGACCTTCTCAGACAGGTAACTACAGAAGTCTACCAGATGGAAGAATCATTATAACATCAGAAGACAAGTTTACTTTCTGTCTTAGAGAAGAGGTTTACATTCTGTAGTACTTGTATATATGTGAACTGATATGTTATCATCACTACTACTGTAGAATCGGTTGTTCTTATTATGTTAATAGTGAAAACATTCATTTGAGTGAAATGTTTTGCATTATCTGTCAGTTGATATGTTGTTCTTGCTTCCAGACGGAAGAAAAATGTTCACAGTTAGAAAAGCAAGTAGAAGAAATGAGCGGTAAGAATTTCTTTAATGTTTTAGTAGAGCAAAAGATGTCAAGATGTTTTAACAGATACATGTATATATCATATCATATGAAGTTGCTTGATACATTATGCATCAAATATTTATGAATTTTTGCATCTGTCCAGATTTTTTCCTCTCATAATTTTAACAACCAAAATGTTGTTTCTTCCACCCACTCAGATCTCCAAATAAGGGTTGACACAGAAAGAGAAGAGAAGACAATACTGAAGGAGCAGATACAATCATTAGAGGTCAGCTCAACTCTAAATCTGGTCAAAGTTGGGGATGGATTTTGCAGCCTGCTAATATGATTCGTATAAGACTTGGAATGTGTAGATAAATGCATTTAAGTTCACCAGGATTTAATTTTGGGGTAGCAGGAAAATGCAAGTGTTTGTGGTTGTTTTGAGTTCATGGTAACACCATATACTGTAGTCACTTACTGTAATGATAAAATATTTGCTGTTGTTTTGAGTTTGCATTGAAGTGGCCACCGCAAAAATCGTGAAGACAAACTGCAAACATTTCTGCATTCCATCAAAAATCAGTGGGTTTGATTCTTTGTACTATTACTAAATTAGAATGAAAGTCACCTGCAAATTATTGTCAGTCATGTGTTTAACATAAGACATTCACTTCCTTACATTTCAGAAATCATATATTGAGAAGTTATCAAAGATACAAGATGAAAATTCTAAGGTAAGAAAAATTTTTAGAAATCTTTAGCCTAGTTTTGTTATAGTCCAATTTAAATGAAACTGCCTAAAATTCATACATTCTTTCATCAAATTACCTTTTATACCTCTAGAAATACCATTTCATCTCTGTGATTAATAGAACAATTAGTTATTGATGCTTTGTTTATTTTCTTGTTAGTGATTGTGTACTTAATGTAGATGCAACTATTGTATTGCCTGTTAATGATAATCTTTCCCCCTCTACAGATATCAGAAAAATTGAAAAAGAAGCAGGAAAGGTATGTCTATATGTCTCAGATCTTAACCCTTAAACTGCCAAACCCGGATATATCCGGCACACATATACATGCCCTGTATGCCGCGCCCGGATATATCCAGGATAGCATATTCCCCCGAAGTAGCAGCTTTGCGTGTGTAGCGCACGAACCCTGGAAGTTATGGACTTCGGCCTTGTTCAGGGGTTTCTTTTTGGAGGTCAGCGGCCAACCCTGGCACTGATAGCATTTTATAGGGCTGAAACTCTGTCACTTTAAAGGTTAAACGAACGATAGTTCTGTTTCCAACACAATTCAATTGACTTATCATTAACATGTTGTGATTACTTGCTTGTATGATGAAATGGGATGTTTTTTACTTTTAGCCTTTTGCAGCTACAAGAGGAAAAAGAAAAGATGTATTCAGATAACAGGTCTTCACTTCAAGAACTGAAATCTTCCAAAGAGGTAGAAGTAAAAGTAAGTCCAACACTCATATTTTGTAAGGCATTTTCCTATGTTTGATTGATTGTGAACATGATTACATTTGATATGTGGTGAACAAATTACAGACAAAGCATCATTAAGGAATTAAGGATACTTTTATCGAGTTTTGTATCTTCTTCAAGTAGCTTAATCAGTGTTTTACTAAGTGTGTAGAGACTGGTTTGCATGTGGGCATCCACTTCTCGATGCCTGACTTACAAAACTTATTTACTCCCAAATGTCTTGAGAAGTCTCCAGATAAAACAAAAAAGATTTAACGAGAGCTTCCTAATCATGAAGCTGCCATGCACAATGATGTATCGGGCAATCATGGCAAGATAAAAGGCTGAAACCATTTCTGCAATAAAGCTATAGTCTGACTAATGGAGGCTTCATTCCTTATAAAGGCACAGAGCAATTATATGGTATTATAATGCCTACAATATCCAGGCTTGATGTTTGTAAATTGACTCCAGGGTTTTTTCTAGAAAAACATTGCAAGAGAGAGCTCTGCAATTGAGCGATGCCACCAAGTGGGGAAGATATAGGGTACTTCCTACCAGGGTGTGGAGTTTTTGATAGTTCAGTATAGTTAATATAGTTGAAATGTAGCATTCTATGGCTTCCTAGGAGCCAAAACTACTAACAGACAGGGCACAGTTGAAGATTGTGGCCACATGTGATCCCTGGTAAAGAAGAATTTATGCTTCCCAGGGTAAGGGGACTCATGACCAGGGCATGAGGGCACAGCGCCCCTGTTTCATTGTTAAAAATTCCCTGGACTCTCCCTCAGGCGATTATGGAGCAGAACACCAGACTGCAGGAGGAGGTGACAGCCGCCCAGCAGAGACTACAGGAACTGCAGGAGTGGGGTGCACAGCAGGTGAAGGAACGGGACCTCCAGCTGCAGGAGCTCACAGCAGAGGTGCGGTAATAATGCTGGCTAAGGAGAGACCACACACAAACACACATACCCACACATTGTTTATTGGGAACCAGGAAAGTGTTTAGAATCAGGGCTCGAAATACTTGGGTTTTGTGCACCCAGGTGCACCCAAAATTGGAGCTGTGCACCCAATTTTTTTCTGTGATGCGTAAGAGAGAAACAGATGCGCAAGAGAGAAACAGATGCGCAAGAGAGAAACAAGTGCGCAAAAGAGAAACAGATGCGCAAGAGAGAAACAGATGCGCATGAGAGAAACAGATGCGCAAGAGAGAAACAAGTGCGCAAAAGAGAAACAGATGCGCAAGAGAGAAACAGATGCGCAAGAGAGAAACAGATGCACAAGAGAGAAACAGGTGCGCAAAAGAGAAACAGATGCGCAAGAGAAAAACAGATGCGCAAGAGAGAAACAGATGTGCAAGAGAGAAACAGATGCGCAAGAGAGAAACAGATGCGCAAGAGAGAAACAGGTGCGCAAGAGAGAAACAGATGCGCAAGAGAGAAACAGATGCACAAGAGAGAAACAGATGCGCAAGAGAGAAACAGATGCGCAAAAGAGAAACAGATGCGCAAGAGAGAAACAGATGCGCAAGAGAAACAGATGCGGAAGAGAGAAACAGATGCACAAGAGAGAAACAGATGCGCAAGAGAGAAACAAGTGCGCAAAAGAGAAACAGATGCGCAAGAGAGAAACAGGTGCGCAAGAGAGAAACAGATGTGCAAGAGAGAAACAGATGCGCAAGAGAGAAACAGATGCGCATGGGAGAAACAGATGCGCAAGAGAGAAACAGATGCGCATGGGAGAAACAGATGCACAAGGGAGAAACAGGTGCGCAAGAGAGAAACAGATGCGCAAGAGAAACAGATGCGGAAGAGAGAAACAGATGCGCAAGAGAGAAACAGATGCGCAAGAGAGAAACAAGTGCGCAAAAGAGAAACAGATGCGCAAGAGAGAAACAGGTGCGCAAGAGAGAAACAGATGTGCAAGAGAGAAACAGATGCGCAAGAGAGAAACAGATGCGCAAGAGAGAAACAGGTTCGCAAGAGAGAAACAGATGCGGAAGAGAGAAACAGATGCACAAGAGAGAAACAGGTGTGCAAGAGAGAAACAGGTGCGCAAAAGAAAAACAGATGCACAAAAAGAGAAGCCGGTGCTCTAGACAGGAACTGGTGGGCGATTGAGAAACAGGTGCGCAAGAGAGAAACAGATGCGCAAAAGACAAGCAGATCAGGGCTCGAAATACTGGGGTTTTGTGCACCCAGGTGCACCCAAAATTGGAGCTGTGCACCCAATTTTTATCTGTGGGTGCACTATTTTGATAGACTTATGTATGTTAAGATGTCAGTATACTAAGTAAACACCATATTCTTGACATCTGTGTGTTAGAAAGATAATAAAATGACTGTCATAGTACTTCTGATTTCTGAAGAGCTCCGTTCAAATTACTAATTTGATAGGTTTGCAATTATGTTATTCTGATATTCTACTTTATTTCATGTGGTGCACCCAAAAATATTTTGGTGCACCCAATTTTCTAGTTTGGGTGCACCAGTGCACGTATTCCCAAAAATGAATTTCGAGCCCTGAGAATTCTCTACTTTACACACACACACACACACACACACACACACATGCATGGATTCTATCTGCAATCATTGCATGTGATATTGTATGGTCCAGCTGTAGGAGCTCACAGCAGAGGTGTGGTCACAACACTGGCTAAGAAGAGACTAGATACAAATCAGTCCTACTTCTCAGGTCATAACGGTAACTAAGGAGAAACTAGATACGAATCAGTGCTACTCCTCAGGTCATAATGGTAGCTAAGGAGAAAGTAGATACAAATCAGTCCTACTTTTCAGGTCATAACTGTAGCTAAGGAGAAACTAGATACGAATCAGTCCTACTTCTTGAAGTCCTACTTCTCAATACTGGCTTATCTGTGCCAGATACATAGAAATTTTTTTTTTGTAAGTAAAGTGACATCTATAGCCTGTTTAAAGGGACTGTGTATCTATTCACTGCCTTTATGTCTCATATGAAATAAGATTGAGTATAATTCTTGGTGCTATGCCACTCAGAAGCAGGCCTGTCCTTGGTGCTGAACACTCAGAAACAGGGCCTGTCCATGGCACCAAACGCTCAGGAACAGCCAGTCTATGGTGCTTTAACAGTAAAAAACATGGCCTCTGCATGATGCTATAACACTCAGGATCAGGGCCTGTCCAGGACTGTCCATGGTGCTATAACACTTGGAAACAGGGCCTGTCCATGGTGCTGTAACATTCAGAAATGGGGCTTGTCCACACTAAGAAACAGGCCCTGTCCATGGTGCTATTATGGATGCAACTAAAGAAGATTTTTGCAAACACAAATGTCACCCTGGAAATGTTAACTCAGAACTGATACATGATCTTAACATTGCTTCCAGTTGTCTACCAGAAGCACTGAGAGCAAACAACATGTTCACAACGTGACTACAGAAAATGAGAACCTGCGGTCAAGTCTTGCAGCTATGGAACAGGTAAGTATTGCTGGATAACACACAAGATATGTTGTTGCAACAGTCAAGGCCATTTCAATAGACAAACTTTTCGAGCCAAAAATCAGTGTCTGCAATTTTTAATCATTTTCCCCCCAGATCACATCATGTGTCCTTATTAACTGACTATGCCTCAAGCCACCATGCCATATTTAATGGATTTGTTGATTTCAACAGTAAAATAACAATGCTATTATCGTACAGTTATGAGTTATTTGGACTGGAAGTGGAATCGCATAGGTGTTGGTGTCCTTGCTTTGTATTTAAGAAGAAAACTGCAGAAAATGCCCTTGTAGATTATCATTCACAAGACATTAGACATGTTTTTTTAATTCACAAGAAATAACGCAGTTGTAATCATGTGGCTGTGTTGTATTGAGATGTCTCTCAAGTCATTTTTCACTACAAGTGGCAGAGTAGTCATGTTCCATAATCATGACATCACGTGACATTATTTCATAGCCAGTTGTTTCTGCTTTAAGACATAACAGAGCAGGGATAAAAGCATGAACTGAGATGGAGAAAGTAATCATACAGACACATGTAATGAGTCTACTGCAGATCTGAACTTCTTTTATGTACAAACCAACATCTTTTATGTTTTTACAAACGGGATTGCTCGGGCTTTTGTTTTGATTTTTCCCCCACATTACAGATACAAGGTTCCAGAAAAGAAGAAATAGATAATTTGCAGGTGGGTTGTGTTAGTCGAATACTGGTTCATTTTGGGATTCACGAAAAGCTTCCTCTTAAATCGAGAAGCCAGTGGTCTCTACTAGTAATTTCTGTCTTTGAATCCAAGCATAGTATTTATGAAAATCAAATTTGGTACAGTACTAATTATTGCATAGTCTTTTAGAAAAGTCCTGATTACAGGGTAGCACCTCAGCATGGCTTTGAAGGACTGAACATCAAAAGGCAAAATGAAAAGCCGGCATAGATGCATTCTTGGTCCATAGAATTTTATTCTGAAACAAGCAATTTAAGTTTTTGGTCCCTTTTGTGAAAAGAAAAAGGATACTATAAGTGTGGAAGGTAATTAATTTAGTTGCTTCCGTATCAAAAATATGTAATTTTCATCACTACTGTAAGTCAATTGGCATAACATTTTATTAAAGCCAAACGTTTATTTTGTATGTGAAGGTGAATACAAAACTTCCTGTCCTGCCCTTACCAGCCTCTCTTCATTGTTGGATGACACCTATAATCTTTTTTCACTCTTTTGACTTCCACTTTTTTTCAAATCTTCTTTTTCCTGTCAACCTGCTCAATATATAAGCACTTGTCCTGTCAGAACTTAGAAAAGGCTTTTGCTTCTGGAGCTAAAGGTTAGGACTTTGTATAGAGGTACCTTCTTATTTCCTCGTTATTCACAATATTAACAAGGGTCAAGTCCCAGTAAAAGGGTGTTGTTACCTATGTCATAACCTATTTCCTTTTGCTGTATATCCAGAGACAATACCTATCCATAATGCTATAACTCTGAAACAGGGCTTGTCCATTGTGCTGGGACACTTGGGAAAAGGGCTTCTTCATGGTGCTGAGGAAAACGTAGAAAGAAGGCCTGTCCGTGGTTCTATGACACTCAGAATCGGGCTATCCATGGTGCTGAACACTCAGGAATAGGGCATGTCCATGGTGCTGAACACTCAGGAATAGGGCCTGTCCATGGTGCTGTAACAATCAGTAATAATATAACAGGACCTGTCCATGGTGCTGAACATTCAGAAATAGGGTGTGTCCATGGTGCTGAACACTCAGGGACATTGTCCATGGAGCTATAACATGCAAAAACAGAGGCTGTTCATTATGATAAGAACACTTAGAAACAGGATCTGTCCATGGTGCTGAACACTCAAAAACTCCTACTCTCTTTGTCCCTACCACAGAATTTTGCTATAACCTTTGTCTTTGTTCTATCTTCATTGTAAGGGTTGCTGCCTACACTGTCTATTAGTCTAAACCATACATTTCTTTCCTATTTTCTCATCCCTCTACATGTCGAACAAAAGTTAAAGCCTGATGTATCAAAAGAGGTGCTCAAGGTTTGCTTTATTTTTGATGTAGCGACTGAACAGCAGCCTGACAGGCTACCTTCAGGCAATGGAGAATTTTGATAGTACCTTTGTCTTCTATTACCACTGTATGGGTTGCTACCTACCTACACTGTCCTAAAAGCTAAACTATACATTCCTTTCCTGTTTTCTCTTCCCTCCACATGGCAAACACGAGTTAAAGCCTGATGTATCAGAAGAGGTGCTCAAGGTTTGCTTTATTTTTGTTGTAGCGACTGAACAGCAGCCTGACAGGCGACCTCCAGTCCATGCAGACAGCACACAACCAGCTGGTGCAGGAGCGGGACGACCTGCGCTGTCAGCTGCAGGAGGGACAGCAGGCCAACAGTCGCCTGTTGGAGCAGCTGCAGCAGACAGCTGAGGAACGCGACCAGCAGATGCAGGCACTCAATGAAGCAAACAGGGTAAGTTGTTTGTTTGTTTTGCATACCCAGCAAAACTGCCATATGGCATAGCACACCAGGTTTGCACTGAACAGTACAAGCTGCATGTCTGGACAGATTTATTTGGTCCACTCAGACCGGAAAGGTACCCAACTCTCTTCAATATGTGTGATGGGTTATTTAACATGCTCGAGGTGTGGCTGTCCTCAAACATTGTACCTCCAATTATATGTTATACTCTGTTGTTTTATGTGACTATGGTATATGTATAAGAAGTTGTGTTTGCACCAGCTTTCCTTCGTTACCTCCGTCTATTGAGATTTTGTTTTCGGTGTGTCTGTAAGTTTGTTTGTTTCCTTGTGAATCCATAGCAATCAGCTTCTTTGATTGCATTATGATCATATCGTCACCTTTATCACTTTACATCAAAGGCTAGCTAATTTCAACTTTGCTAACAGCTCTGGCTGAAATGGCAGCTTTTTTCAAAAGGACTTGTTTGTCTAACAAGTAATTATTCTACATCTATTGTATGTGACACCAGTCTTCATATACTGTATTTGCTATCATAATGGCATTTTGTGCATGCATGAAGTTCATATTACTGTTGTATGACCAGAACGACTCCCTGTAGTGATAAATGTGGTCCTGGAGATTACAAAGGGACAAATAAGTTAGACTTTTATGATTCAAATAATTCATTTGTGTTCAAATTTGCGAGACATGTCCTTAAGCAAAACATGATCCTTAATAGGAAATTGCAGTAACAGTATAACATATGGCCCAATTATAAAGTGCCTTGGGGAGGAAATTTTGGTTTCCAGCAACCTCATTTCTTCCTTTGTTAATGATCTCTGTGTAATGATTCCATAAAACATATAATAAGGAACATTAGCCATTGACTGCATTTCAGGTAATTTTTCTTACAAATATACATAAGGGTGACAAGCATGAAAAGGAATATGAATATGAATGTGCATGCACTTTAAGCATGCATACAAAAAATGTACATGTACACACACACACATACACAAACATGTACACATACACACACACATTCTGGTACAAACACATATGCACATCAATTTGTACTATGCAACTATTCACACACACACACTCATACGCACACACATACACATATACACACAAACATGTATGTACTATGCACACACACATGTGAGTACTATGCACACACACTTGCACTCCTGCACACACACACACACACACACACACACACATGCATGCATGCATCCCATCTGCATTGCCTGAGATAATGCGTGGTCTAGTGGGTAATGACCCTTTCCTTGAACCAAAAGGTCAAGAGTGTGTCCCCTTGGTGCCAGGTCTGCACGCTATGGAACAAGGTCCTTAGAATATGCAGTTGTAAGCTGTGGTCTTGGACATGGGCTTGGTAATAAAAGCATGGTTAATTTCCCTAGTACTTTGTGTCTTTCATCAAATGCTGGGTATTGCAGATAGCTCATAATTGATGATGGTGTCTGACAGACATTGAAACATTGGATGTGAGTACTTCCCTGGTTGTGTTTAAAAGAACTATATACTTCGATCGCATGGAGCACTTGTACAAAATAAGCAGTTCTGTTGCCAGAGCATCAGGTCATTTCTTCTAACATATGGTCACGATGTAAACTTTGATATTTCTCCCATGGCATCTACAGCAGATTTTGTTACTTTTCTATACTCTTGCCTTGGTGGTTTGTCCTTGTTGTATGGACTACTGGCTGTGGGTTACTTGGCCTTCAAGAAGTTAGTGTACTTGGGAGCAACCAATCAATTGCTGGCAGAAGCAGTTGCCCTTTGAATTTGCAGCACTAGGGAATGTAACAGGCAATTTAATTGGGTCATAAATGAATAACTCTGCATGAATTGATGGGGATGCCAAATTGAATGTTACCATACATTGCTAGTTATTCCTATTGTAGTATTATGGGAATGTTTCTAGAATTGAAATTTGATGTGTCTACCTGCAGTGATAGTTGTCCATCCATGAACATGTATGTTGAATCTATCAAAGTTTCTCTTCTGACTTTGTTTCAAGTTTGCACTTTTGGTTATACTTATAGATCCTCAAATTACCAGATGCTTCATCATGCTTCAGAGAATTAGCAGAAATTTGCCAGTTAGATTGCCAAAAAACAAAGAGTCTAATTGGGTTGACAGTGCTAATTGGAAAATAGCTGTCTTGCTTTAGTTGTGCATCTATGGATCTTCATTACCAACATGTATTCCTGTGACATTTATTAAGATATCATAAGCTCCGCTGTGTCTTCCACATCCTTGACATTTCAATTACCGTAACGGTGCCTAAGGTACACTTAAGTCTCCTCTTTCCAGCAGTTCACAACTGTTACAAAGGGCAAGGCGCAATTCTAGATGGACCTTTCCCTCTAGCAATTGGTCGTATTTCAAATCCCAGGTTGGACAGTTAGGGAAATCTTGGTCAGTGTTACGCTGTTGGAGAGGCCTTGGTACAGGTGTAACGTTTCTGCAGAGTACTTCTTGAACCTGCTACACATAAATCAGTATTTAAGTGCATGTACTGTTCTGTTTGTGCACAGTAGTATATAAAAGAAGTTTAAATATACAAATGTATAGCATTTTACCCAGTTGTATTATCAATTGTACTTCCAAAGTTAGCTTTTGACTCTGTCTTGGATTCTCATGTGAAAGGAGTGTACAATTAAGCTGAAAGGCTGCGAAATGCTTCTACCAAATAAACCATTATTGTTATTATTATTAAGTTTACGTCAGGCCAACCGTTACAATTAGCGGTTACCCTCCCTGTGCCAGTTCAAACTCTTGCCTTTTACACTTGGAGAGTTAAAAACTGAAAGCTAGTTTTCAGTTGGAAGAAATATACTTAACGATAGATTCTTCATTTTTTTCGCATCTTTTTCTTTGATCTTGGACTTTGGTATTCTATGAAGATTAATATTTGTTTTCTGATACTCTTTTTTGCAATTAATGCCACTTATTTGCTCATTTTGTAGTGGCATTGAAAAATGTATAGTATGGACGAAAGTGTTTTTTTAAATGACCAAAATTGATGCCCAAACAGAATGTCATCAATATAATCAAATCAACATGGACTTACCAATAAGCTAAAAAGTTGACACTTTCTTTAACTTCCCAGGCTTTCATCCTTTTATAGTTACTGTACTAGTGTTACAAGCAAATCTACATCACATCCTGATTTTTGGAAGACCTTTGCCACCTTTATTATCATTTCTTGTGGAGTTTTTTATTTTAAATCACTTTAAATGTGATAAGGAGGAAATGTTTTAACACAATGTTCTACTTTTTACATGAGAAGAATTAGTCTGGGGCATCATTATGCTATACATGTAGCTGCTATGTTTAGTTCGACCCATTTTGCTGTTTAAGTTAGGCAAAAGTCTTTGATCTTACCTTGGCACCCATAGGTAAAGGAACAGTTTTTTCTAGGACATCCAGCATGCACATATAACCACTCTGTGTCCTTAAACGACTCTACTTGCTGCAGCTCTTATCTATTTTGTGGTTGCCATGACCTTATAAATTTTGTGCCTCTTGCAGTATTTCAGCATTTCAAGTTTTTGACAATACCCACAAATAGAAACCTTTGATGTAGCGATTTGAAAACCTGAAAATCTCATTTCCTCCACTTGGAGTGCGGCTGCAATACCACGATGGTATTTCTGCCGGGTACTTTTCCCCAGTTGCAAGTTCTTGTCTGGAGAAATCCACTCTGACTGGCTACGCCTTAGGACTTGGCTGAAACTTGTAATATTCTGATTCGGAGTGGAATACAGCAGTCAATTGGTCCCATCTATCAAGTGCAGTGGGGCCGATACTGTTGCCCATTTGTTATTCCTCTCACCATGTTGTCCTAGCTCTTTGGAGAGGTGTGCATCAATCAGGCCTCAAGTGCCAAGGTTTTCAGTGCTGCACCCCCTCCTGGCAGCCACTCCATCATATAAAACCGCGGCTTCCCGGCACATTCCCTCGCATCCCAACCAATCATGGCAGACGTACTGGCTCGAGCGGGGCGCTGTGGATGGAGGGAGGCTGGTGCAGGGAGGCCATGCTTAACTTTAGATGGAGCATCCAAACATAGGTAACAACTCGTTTTGCCTGGCTCAACATTTCTTAACTCCTTTGATATTCATTCATCATGAGAGTGGTTTAATATGGAAATATCTGTGACTCTGTATGAAGTAATGGAGGGTAGTATTTTGTGGGAATTTTATGTTTTGGTCTTAGACCCTATGATGATATAATGCCCCTGGATGTCTTGTTACGTCAAGTTTACTCCCCTATCCCCTACAATTGAATTTGGAGAAATTTTGATTAATATGTACATGTAACATCAACTCTCATAATTCCACCTGGTGCCATAATGCTGGCACATGAGAAAAATGCATGAATTTAAAGTGTAACGATGCAGCAATAGTAATCTTGAGGTATGTATACTCTTCAGATATTTAATTGTTCAAGGCAATCTTGAGGAGGCCTCTATCAAAAGGCTTTATTGATGTGGTGGTATTATAGCACCCGATGGAATTATGAGACTTTGATATATTACAATGGACCCATGCCAGCTGGAAGGACAACCACACAGAAATGTCCTGTCCCTTCTGATGGAGTTTGATTTACTTTGTGGACACAAATTGATGACAAGCATTAATATTAGCATTCAAATTTCCCAGTATGATTTTGCTATTTATTTTGACAGGCAGACTACTTGAAATTGAAACATTATAATGAAAAATTAAGGTATAGTACAAATCTTGTTTTATTATAGGAATGATATTTGTGTAAGATAATTTTTATGTTGCCATGTAATTTGGAACTGTGTTCCATTGATGATTTAACATGGTTATTGTAAGACTACTACTAGTCTAGTGTTATATATAAAATATATCTATAAATGTAATAATTGTTGCTTGTCTGTTTGTAATGTTTTCTGCTTGAGTTTTGATTTTGAGATATGCATGTTGACTGTAACTGCAACACACTCTCTTTAACAAAATTTGTTAGACCGTCTGATTTTGTAGCAGTTCGTCTTTGCTTTATCACATTAAAATTACTGGTAGAGTGCTGATATCAATTCCTGAGAATATTTGCCATGCCTAATAACAGTTTAACAAAATCGTTGTAAAGTAGACCACAATAAGTATCTGACAAACTTGACGTAAGGAAAAGAAAGATACGTGGTAAGGCACTTTTCTCCTAGCACAGCAGGTCACCCCCTCAATATGTGTGTTGGGTTCTTTTATGTGGAAAGCTTTGATGGTCAAGGCTGATGCCTGAAGCTCCCTCCTACAAGAGGCTGCCAGTTTATGTCACTATCTAAAATGACAAATATAATTTCTTATAACATGTCCATTCCTTGGATCAAACCCATGAAAAGAAGAATTAGACAAAACCACAAAAGTGTAGTGAGTTTTCACACAACCATACCCGATTCGGACAATGTTATTGCAGACTGTACTTAGATTTGAGTCCCAACTTCCTAGACAAATGCCGTAACCTTTTCCCTGATGGAGCAATGGAGATATCTCCATCACGTAGGCTTGGCTAGTTCCATTATGTGGAGCAAAGGAGATATCTAAATCACACAGGCTTGGCTAGTTCCATTACATGTTATCTGTGTAATACAACCAGGTAACTCTCTCTCTCAAAATAAGCTGATGTATTGATAAGCATGATGATCCGCACAGATGTGAAGGGCTCTGGACTCTCCAGCCTCACCACTCCATGGTCCATCACTTCCTTCATTTAAGTATCAATAACATCACTGTGCCTCGGTCATTAGATGAAGTGCTACATGTACTCGTAGTTCTATTTGTCTTTATTGGTCTTAATGGCTTCCTCTGGAAACTGAAGTCCAGGTTGAAACAGGTGTAATTTGTCTGAGGAACCGGGAGCGATGTGCAGTTATAGCTTTCCTCAGCACAACAAGTGCAAGCCTGCCGATTACCCTTGCTGAGGCAGTAAATTCTGTAAGTGGCTGATCGTGCGGGGAATCCTAATGCCTGACCCCCAGCTACCTGTGTGTATGGGAACTGGCTTAGGTGATGCTTCAGAGTTGACCATTATCTATAGATTTTCAGCGAGATGGAAGTGTAGCAGTGCCATTACCACAGTTTTGGTGTGGTCGGTGTATATTTCACCCATCTGCCGGCCAATCAGGGTGGATTAGATTCATGAGGGAGATGGGAAACTCTGTATAAATTCTAGGAATCAATCAGAGTTGCTCTATATATTTGATACTGAATACTGTTTAACACTGCTATATCACCTTAGCTAGCAGTGTGCAGGGCAAGAAAGGCGAGTCTCTTTCACAAGGGCTGTCTCCAGGACCCGTCCCTCTGTCCTGGGATAGAAATTTGCTTGTTGGGACAGACAAAAATTTTACCCTATCCATCCCAAAAATCTGAACAGATTCAGTAAATAAAAATGACAGATTTTATGAGGAAAATCAACAACATTGGCTCCCTAACAATGAGAGGGACAGAAAAAAACTTAAAGCTAGAGACAGCCATGCTTTCACAGCAACCACCCTGCCTATAGTGCAGAGTGTGTGGTAGGTACTAGGATTGAGCCACACCCATGCAGACCCACAGTCAGGGTGGCAGCTGTAGAAGACAAAGTCTTTATTGAGCTAGGGTGGAAGAACGTGATCGTTATCACCATCTAACACACTGATTTTTTAATGTAGAATTTTCTAGTTTACATAAAAGGTCCATTTTATGATCATGTTTTGGATTTTTTATTTAAGGTAGTTGTGATTGTCTAATTCTTAGAAGGTTATATGAAGCAATCATGTGTCTTTGGGCCCCGCAGCAGCTTGCTTTGGTTTTGGTAAAGAAACCATGGTGTATACTATGTGTTCATTTATTACCAAGTTGTTACCATGTGAATTAAGGACATTACATATACTTGTGGAAAAAAAGTATTACTAATGAGCTCATGAGAAATCTGTTATGTAGAAACTCAACTTCAGTTTTAACCAGGGATACAGTCTTCCAGCACCATGAAATGACTAAGTACTGAGGCTGTTGCATCTCTTGTGTAATCCAGTGCTCGTGCTAGCTCTCTCTGTGATTGTGGGCAGTGATTGGTTATCTTAAGAGTTATCCATGCAAGGTTTGCCTGATTTGATTTTGAGTGGTAATCAAGCCGGAGGCACACGTCCTTTTTGTAAGGATACATCGTGGCTGAAAGGCAGATGTCAATAACACCAATTCGCATCTGCAGGTATCTTCCCATGACACCACACATACTGATTAGGTTTTCCTCAGCCAAGAATAGGGAGAATTCTGATAACACAGAGAACCTCTCCACGGTACTGTGTAAGCTGGAATATGTATGTGTGAACTTTCAAAGGTTGGAAAACGGAATTTGTGAAGCTCCATGTTCAACGTGTAAAGCTGACCAACACAGGGATTACTACCAAGATCTTGTGATCATCTTTTGCATCTCTTTCTTTTTCTGAAAAGAATTTGGTAAAGAATATCTCATTATCTAAAAGGACATGAGGGGTCTTTGGTCATGTGAAGAGTTATTGGCAAAACTAATAAGATATTGAAATGAGGTAATTCCCAGAACTGTGACTGTAGTTCATTGGCTTCTATAAAGAGACATCTGTCCTGTATACAGTACTCCAGTGCAAACAAAACCCAAACTGCTAGTATCGCCCAAGACAATGTATGAAAGGGCCAGCAATCAATATTGTTTTTAAGGGCTTAGGTGCCATAAATGGCTTGAAGTCCAGTTTACTGCTTCTAGAGGAATTACTTCTTACACCAGTCATGTACTTGACTCGATAAAGCCATCCCCAAAATCTCAAGTCTTCAATTATTCAGTTCCCGATGAAGCTTGTTTTTTCAGGCATCCCTAATCGTTTGTGAGGAAAAAATTGCCAATTTGCGAGATGATAGCAGCTTTTTGAATTGCAAATGAACCATAACAATCTATGCCATGAATTAGTCCCATAGGGCCAGCACATTTGTACCTATTAGTGTCCTTCTAAATGAGATAACTGCAATTTAGGAATCCAGTACGATGCAGGAGGAAAATACTCATATAGCTGCTGATCATTGGTTAAAGTTTCACAAGAAACTGTTGGAATATCTACTGTATACGACCACAAACAATACACAAAACTTGTAGTTGGATAAAATCCAGAACAGGTAATCCAAGCAACATATCATCTCAACATGAACACTCACTCAGGGCTCTACTAGCAAATTTTTCCCTTCAAATTGGCACTGGTTTAATGGTATTGCAGTTTTGTAGGGGTTGGTTATTATGGATGAAGAGAAACATAGATCAAATGAAAAGGACTTTACAAATTTTTCATACCAACTTGTTCGAATGTGTAGCCACAGAGGACACCACTGCAGCCCAAGCAATTTCCGGAACTCTTCAATATCCTCTCCACTTAAATCTGTCCTTGACTTAAATTGAAGGACTAGGTATGTTGGATTTATGTCCTCTAAATGCCCTCCGGCTGCTGAAAACTTCATGCTTTCATCTGCTGTTGAATCATATTATTTTGAACATGGAATGGTCGTGGCATTTGGAACCAGACAATGTGGGTGATGGCTATAGCTGCTAGAGATGTCAGGTGGATTTTTTAAATGTGCAGCCTCTGTTTTGTTGTTTGTGCAGTCTCTGTTTTGCATTCATGGGTAAGTCTTTATTTCCGAATTACTGTTAGACTGTTTCATTGCAAAACTCAAGTAAGAGTTCTGTACTTTGAACCGACAAGTACAGATTGCACACACTTACAGACTAGACAGGTTATGCATCCACAGTGTGGTTGGTTCTTTGATAATCCACACGTACACAAGGTATTCGCATCTTTCAGCTGCTCTGCGAGCCAAGGCATTTTTGCCACCTTGTACAAGACACCTACAGTTTCACTGGGATTGACTGCTATCCAGTTTAGTCAGAAAGTAAAAAAATAGATAGTTTAAGATGTTATTGATGACGTAATTGAGGTGTGAACGTCTGTCTTTAAAACTTGCAAGGGAAAAAATTTATTACATACTAGGGACAACAGCGTAGATACCCCTGGCATTGACTTAGCTTAGCCAATTACAGCATTCTATCCAGATAAATGATACCCACATATAGTGTGAATCAGTCCTCTATCAATGTGTGAATACAAGATGGGAAACTTATGAATATTTGTATGTGATGACATTAAAGAATTCCTCCAGTCCAATCAGCGCTTTCCATGTACTTTTCTAGGATCTAAGTTCCAAGCAACTACCCTGAAGAGGTTGTCAGTGAGGTTGTAATTGGCTCTGGCATACTTGCAGAGGTAACAGTATTCTTATCGACAAGCATATCTATCCCTTAGTATCCCTGGCTTGATTCCTTCTAGCCAGGAAACATTTAGGCATTATCTCCTGTTGTCAGAATGGAGGCTTTGTGTGAAAGGTGTGGTGACCGGGCTGGCAGAGAGCTTCTGGCCATGCTGACACAGGGAATCGTGGTTGGCAGATGAAAATGGAAGTCCTCATCTCCTTGCAGTGGAGCCAGCCGTCTGGTATTCACCAGTCTGGACTTAATTCAAAGTCGTTGCAAGCCCATGAGAAAGCATTCGTGCCAGTAATGGAGTGCAAAGCCTTTAGTGCAAAGGAAACACAGAGGGCTGATGGGCAAGTGATGGATGGTATGGCACTGGGATGGAGAGTCTCCCCTTGCTGATGTGTGGTGTGTTGGTGTAATATTGTTTCATGTTCCTTCAGATTTGGGTGATTTAAGGACGCTATCATCGTCTCCTAGCTAGTAAAAGTTAATGCGCTAGCTTTTATTATGATTACTCCTCGCAAATGACTGACGCTGCAGCATGTACTTGCATTGTACATGTTGGAGGTGCGGCATCTTGTGCGTTACATCTCAGTATTCATTATCGTTTGCTTCATGGCTGTAGTTGGGACTTCTTTCTCTCTTCTAGTAGTACATTAGACATGATGCCGACTGCACATTACTACAGTGCGATAGGCTTGGTGCTACAGCTGCACTGTCTAGGCTTGCTTTGCTTCAGGATGCATGCATTAGTCTCTGTTAGCCTTAAAGTGGACGTTCTAGCCTCCTTGGTATGTGCAAAGGAGTGCAGGAATTGCAGTTGCAGTTAAAGGGGCATGTTGCACCTCAGTGACTGATGACATTACCAGAACTGGGAAGACTCAGGAAGCACCTGGTTCACCAGGCTTTCATTCTATCCTTCTAAGTGAGTATAGATTTTGTATTTATTGTCCCGAGTTTTTCAAGGCCACTGTAGAGGGATTTCAAGAGATGGTGAAGATAGCTGTATAACAAAGCCTCAAGAGACATTCTGCGATATGGTGCTAAGCTCGCCAATAAGTGTCGATCTCACTTTCACTTGCGATTAGGTTGTTCTTGCTGTTTTTACAATGTAGTTACTTTTACAGTAGCTGTAACTTGATGTTCTTTTATGGTTTCATTTGAGTACCTGCCAGTGTCGAGAGCTTACCATTTCACATGATGTAATACAGGCCATGTTGGTAACTCAAAAAGCAGTTACTCAAGCAACTGGATATGACTTTGGAAACTTGACCATTTCCAAAATCATATCCAGTTGCTTGAGTAACTGCTTTTTTGGCTTATCTTGTTACTTGGATATCTAACCTTCATTGATGCATGTTGGTAACTGTCTTAGAACACTGTTAGACAGTAGAGGGGAGGAGTAAGCTATAGTTAGAGACCACAGAGGACGCAGTGACAGTTACAGATATAGCTTTCCCGGCCCTATGAGTCTTATAGGACTTGGACAAAAATTGGCATGTTCTCTAGGTTCAGCTCCTTTGGGTTCTGGGTGGGTATCAAGGTCTTCTATTGACGTCAGCGGTGAAGTCGGCACTTTCTCTTACCTTCAGTAGAGCCTCGCCAATGACTCCCAAGTCCAGGCCTATTTTAATTTAGTAGCGGAACATACAGGTGTAGGTTTTTAAAGGGCATTCCACTCCAGAAGCTTTTAAAGGGAGTGTTATTCTTTGATAGGTATTGGTTCTAGGTCATGATAAATATTAGCGCCACAGGCATCAAAAAGCATTCAGTTTTCTACTAATTTCCCCAAGTACCCTCTTATCAAATTAATCAATCTCATCCTATGGCTGAAAACAATGTGCCTGACAACGGCCCTGACCTAAGTTAGGTTGCAGAACAAATTTCAGGAGTGCTAAGAAAAACTCATCTTGTTATGTTGCTTTTTGATATTACTAGATAATCTTTATTGACAACGACAAAAGTACAGCGACTTTCGTAAGGTCTACATGAATAACAACTACTTACAGTACAACTAAACACATATATATGGATATCTATAGGTATGGATACATCAACATAAAGGGTCTAGCATGTCATTTACACTATTAGTTCTACGGTATAAACAATCGTGAATATATTTGCCTACTTGTACACAATGTGGATTTTCGCCTCCCAGAATGTACTTGAATTTATCTATCGAACAGAGAGTAGCAAAGTCTTTAGAGCGAGCGGAAAGTAATGTGAACAGCTCTGTGCGTTTGTCATCATATTGAGAACAATCCATAACAAAGTGACGTTCGTCTTCGATCTCATTTGGGCAGAATGGACAAAACCTCTGGTCACGGGGAATTTTAGAATATCTTGAGCAATTGCCGCTCTCCACAGAATTCTTCTGCTTTATAACTGTAAGACTTTCAGCACCGTGGACAAAACACGCCCAAAAAATTTACTCAAGCAACTAGTTTTAGAAACGGTCAGACGTTTCAACTACTATCCAGTAGTTTTCATCAGTGACACTGAAGAGATCTTGTTGAAGAGGGTTTATATATTCTAGCTGTGAATTGATATGTACAAAGATCTCTTCAGTGTCACTGATGAAGACTACGGGATAGTAGTTGAAATCTCTGACTGTTTCCAAAACCATATCCAGTTGCTTGAGTAACTTCTTTTTGTCGTATCTTATTACATACCTGGATGTCTAACCTTCATTGACGTATCATGGACAAAATGTATTTAGTTACCTGTTACAGTAGGAAAGGATACGCCAAAAAGCAGTTACTCAAGCAACTGGATATGATTTTGGAAACGGGTTCCAAAATCATATCCAGTAGCTTGAGTAACTGCTTTTGGGCACATCTTATTACCTGGATGTCTAACGATCTTTTTACCTACGCGAAAGAGAGGTTTTGTAGTGACAACCATTTGTCTGTCCGGATGATGTCTGTGGGCACGATAATTAAGAGAACACCTAGACGGATTGTTTTGATATTTGGTATATGGTTAGGCCTTTATAAGACAATGAAAGGCTATGGATTACATTTCCCCTCGCAGCCTGTTATGGTGCCAGGTGGCTTATTATGCAGTGGAACGTCTGGTTTTGATATCTCATGTTCTGGACATGCTTTGGTCATGATTTTTGAGTGGTACAATGTAGATGGCTTTTAGAAGAGAGAGTAAGTTATGTAGGTTTTGGCCCCCTTACTGGTTTTCCTGGGATTGTAGGGGCCAATTTTGCCCCAGATTTTGAAAAGGGGCAAATGAATTAAGAAGGGCTTGTTGTTGTTTTTCATTCTTACTGTGCTAGATTTTATTGTTAACAGAAGCCGAACAGAAAGGCTTTATTTACTGAATGTATTTACCAAATTTCCCTTGTACTCTGATCTACCGGGAAAATCTCCTTTTGTTGGTTTTCTTAACCTTCACAGGATGCAGTCAAGAGATTCACACTATGTCAAGTGAATGTTAAGTGAATGATATGGAAGGTGGATCCACGAAGGATGGAAGCATCTTCATTGATTTTCTATGGTTGGTATAGGATCAAATTCAACCAGGAATCTGTTCCTGGTAGATGTATATCATTGAAATTCTGAAGAGGAAGGAATGAATTACACAGTAATGAAATATGCATGGATGTGTTGAATGTTCCACAGGTTGTCGGTCATTTTCACATTAAAATCTGTTAGATGGTAGATAGGTGTCTGAAAAGAACTCCCTCTTGCCCTCTTATTGACATTTAATGACACTACCAATAAAAGTTTACAGGCTAGTACAGAATGATTTTCAGTCATGTGAATAGCCCCCTTGACCTTTTCCCTTCTGTAAAGGCAGAAATTTTCACACTGGTTGTATGTTTGTGGTTTTCACATTGTCTGCTTTAGCGCAAACTTAAAACCGCCGCGAACATTTTTCCATTATAGCATGCATATGTGACTACAGTCAATGGGGCTACAGCGAACTTAAAACCACCGCAAACACCCCATGTTGCCACTACCGCAAAAGTAAATTCCCAAGAACTTATATAAATGCTTTTTACAGTAACCCTGTAAATGACAGAGAATTGGTAGCCAAATGGCTACTTCAATGTGCTAAAGGTTAAACACATCTTGAGTATCCCCGAAGCTCTCTCATATTTCGTGACCTTTCCTTCCTAGCTGGCAGAGAAGAGGAAAGCCCTGCTGGACGAGCTGGCCATCCTTTCTCTTCTGCAAATACACAAATGTCTGAGTGTGGTCTTCACACTAGCCACTTCACCATGAACTGAAAACCACCGCGAACATTTTTCCATTATAGTAATACTACTTGACTACAGTCTATGGTGTTACCGTGAACTTAAAACCATCATGAACACTCTATTTTACCAATACCGTGAAAGTAAATCCCCGCGAATTTAAATGTCTTTACAGTAACCCTGTAAATAATAAAGAATTGGTAGCCAAATGGCTACTTTAAAGTGCTAAAAGTTATCAATAAACTGAATCCCTGAAGCTCTCTCATATTTCCTGACCTTTCCACTCTGGTCCCAGCTGGCGGAGAAGAGGAAAGCCCTGCTGGACGAGCTGGCCATCCAGGTGCAGACGTCCTCCGAGCAGCACCAGGAACAGGTGGCCCAGCTGGAACAGCAACACAAACAGCAGCTGTCACAACAGGAACAGCAGCATGCTGCCCACCAACAGCAGCAGGCAGAGATACAGCAGGTGGGAACATTGTTTTCTTTATTGCATTTAGAACATATAACAGTAATACAATGTAGGTATACAAAGGAAAACATATGGTACAAGAACAGTTTGCAAATGGTAGGAACGTTTTTTTTTTTTAAATTATCTTTTTCTTTATTGCATTTAACAGATATTACAGTTGTAGGAATACAAAGGAAACATATGGTATAGCAAGTGTAAAGACAAAAATCTAAATATGGTTTGCAAACAAATTTTCCTAATTTACAAGTAGATAAGTATGAGCATCGTTGTTTCTGTTAAAGATTAATTTCACTTTGACTTAGCTCAGAGCCACAATTAGCTTTGACTTAATTTCAGCTATTCTTCTTTTGAACTACATGTATTCACTTATTACATGAACAGTCATCACACAAGAGAAAGTTGGACATAACAACTGTTATGCCATGCATAAGATACGATAACACATAAATAGAATACAGATAGTGAAATTGAATTGAAAGACGTTATGCTTTTGGTACTTTTATCATTTACTTGCACAAACATATCGTAAATTGTTTACCATCTGATGCATCATAAATGACCACAGTTGCCTTAATTCTTCAAATGTCATACTTTCCATGTTGTTAGGAGTTATTTGTCTTCCACATTTTGCATTTTCTATACAGCTCATTGAGTATGACTATTTTTGACATGTGAACACCTTAAAATATATGATTTTCAAACTTTTGCAGTTTGCTCATTTTTTGCTAAATGATTGTGAAGGTATTCAGCACAGTTGTATATAAGTTTACACAATGCTATACCCCCTTATATATAACTTTATTGCACAACAATTGTACGAGGTACAAAGTATGGCATCTACATAACTACAGTGCTAAAACTTAACTTAGGGCTTGTCTAACTAATACAGGAGTTGTAGTATGGGATAAGTTTCTTACAATCATTGGAGGCTTTTACAATCATTTGGGGAATTTCTAATGTCAAAACCTTCTTTGATATATTTTCCTATATCTGCCATGCAGGGATTGTCACATGTCATTATGTATCTGAATTTGCACTTCAGGTCCATTTGGATAAATCCTTGTGTACAAAATGACAGCCTTCTGTATAGAGAATTGCGTATATCGGAATATTTGGGACATACAACCATAAAGTGATATTCGTCTTCGATTAGCTCTGGACAGAATGGACAAACCCTCTGGTCAATAGGGATTTTTTTTAATCTTCCGGTTTCTATATTTAATTTGTGACAGCCAATTCTGAGTTGTGTGATTGCCCTACGAACGTCAAGGCTCTTTATGGTTGAAATGTAATTTTCTTGCTTGTAATGCTTGTTCAATGTAGAAAGAGATGAGAGTTTGGAATTGTTTCAAATAGAGGAATGCCAATTTTGCACGTATATATCTTGTAAACGTTGTCGTAACTGAGTGGTGATTGTGTCTATGTGGTATGACCTCGGGTTCAGCCATATGTGTCCAAAGCCTTGGTAGTTGAGGATATTTTTTACGTGGACAATCCAATCATGTTCTCCGAATGAAACAGTATTGTATGCCTCACGAAGAAGGGCATCTTCGGGCAGATTAACTAAACGATGCCAATATTTCACAAGTTGCATTTCTGCATCAATCCTAGCTGGGAAAGTTCCCAATTCTCCCCTGACACCATCGTTTGAGGCTTTGGCATTAATGCCTAACAGAAATTTTTGGAAGCGCATGTCAATGATGTCAAATTCTGGAATTTGTTGATTTGAGTCTAGGTTTATAATTTGGAAACCGTTATCTCGTAAAATATGGCTATTGGCATGACGCAATAGTATTTCTTTATCTGTATTTCTTTCCAAACATACAACATAAGTAGTATTCAAAGCAGAAGAGGTGGTTTTTCGAATGGTAGCTGGAAAGTTATCTTGAATATTAAGTTTTTTAAGTAAAGTAGAAAAAACCTTTGAGGAAGGTTCGCAGATGTTATTGGTATGTGATACAATGATTCTTATACTTTTAGAAAAACGGTCAAAGCAAGTGATTTCTGAACAGTACATAAAGATGGGTTTTACAAATTTGTCAAATAGATTTTTTCCGAGATTGATTGAAATGTCCTTGTTAGAGAGTAAAAGAGCCTTGAGTTTGAAAAGTGCTCTCATTGCTTTGGTTTTCAAATATTTCCTGGCGGTTTTGAATTTTCCGGAGAATGTGAAAGGAATGCCGAGGTATGTATAGCTGTCAGTGATTTCTATATTTTTGCCATAAATATGGAATTGGTCTTTGTTATTCTTGCTAGAACCTTTGCCAAAAACAACTACCTTGGTTTTTGAAACATTGACAGATAGCTTCCATTTCTTACAATAGTTTTCTAGGCAGTCAATACAATGCTGTAGCCCTTGTTTTGACGATGAAATCAGAGCGAGATCGTCTGCCCAGGATAAACAGTTTAGAGATTTTGAGGTTAGGACTGCAGGGTCACATTTTGTGGGGTCAAAGCACTCAGATATATCATTGATGAATAAATTAAATAATAAAGGACTAAGATTACATCCCTGCCGTACTCCGCATACGGAAGGAAAGGAGTTTGATAATCCATTATCTAATCTAACTGCATAATTCACATCATTGTACATGGATTTTATAATATTAAAGAAATTACCTCCGATACCACATTTATGCAACTTATAGAATAGCCCATCTCGCCAAACACTGTCAAATGCCTTCCTCATGTCAACAAAGCATACGAATAGTTTTCCGCCTTTTTTCTTGGTGTATTTGTCTATTAGAGATTTTAAGATAAAAACATTGTCGGAGGTTCTACATCTTTCCCGGAACCCAAACTGTGTGTCATCTAGAAGTTTGTTTCTTTCTGCAAAGTTTTGTAACCTGTTGTTTAGAATGAGTGTGAATAATTTGGATAGACAACTAGAAATCGCTATTCCTCGATAGTTGTCTGCATTACTTTTATCACCTGATTTATGTATTGGCGTAAGAATACTTGTATTCCAGTTGGAAGGAAAGGTGCCTTTATCAAGTATAGTATTGAAAAGACTCACTAAAGGTTGACATAGATGTTTTGCACCATACTTTAACATTTCATTTGAGATTGAGTCGATACCGGAAGCTTTTCCCGTTTTTAATAATTTTAAACCATTTAAGACTTCCACTGGAATTCTCTATTATCCGATGTACAATATGTAAATGTTAGCCCAATCTCCGAATTTTCTGATCATTGTCATGTTTCCTTCTCATTGTCAACAAATTACTCCGCTCATTCTCAAAAAGCAACTAACCAGATAAAACCCAAACCAACCGCATTCATTTGGACAGATGAATCAAAATCAATATATCAAAGTATTTTAGATAGTAGAGATACAATTTCAAAATTTCAAAACTTCTGCCAAACATCATTCTGTTCGACTGAAAAATCTGTTACAAACTTTACAGAGTTATTGCTAGATGTAGCAAAGAAGTCACTGAAAACAAAGCCAAATAAACAAACAAAGAAACCCGCACAAAGCGGTAAGAAAAACAAAGTTTGGTTTGATCAATGCTGCTGGTCTTCACGCCAACGTTTAAAAAGACTGTCACTGGCATTGAAAAAAGAACCCTGGCTAAAAGAAATTAGAAGCAAATATTTCACAGCTTTGCGTGATTACAAGAAACTCATCAAACAGCGTAAACAGAAGTACAATTCCGACCTTCTAGCAAAATTGGAAGAATTCAACAAAAACAATCCAAAGGAATTTTGGTCACTTTTAAAATATTTGGACAAAGAAATCAGTGGAAAACACAACAAAAATACTTGCGATCCCAATATAACATCTGAAGAATGGATACACCACTTTACAAGTTTAAATAATTTGATAAATGACAGCAGCTTTGATACTGTCTTCGAAAAAACGGTCACTGAATACCTTAATCAGTTAGATGATCATACCCCAAATCCCTTAGATTTCCCATTCACTCCAGTGGAAGTCTTAAATGGTTTAAAATTATTAAAAACGGGAAAAGCTTCCGGTATCGATATATAATGTTATGTTGATACTATATTGCAACAACAATTCTGCTTTGTAGTGAGTCAAAGGCTCTTACAAGAGATGGTTGATGCAATGCTAGAAACCAGAGGGTGGAATTCTTTACATCTGATTTGTAACAAAGCTCCCATTTGTTATATTATTGCTTACTGGGCAATATGTGTTGAAACTTTTATTTGGTGTCTACTGTTTGACAATTGTTGTATCTTGAGGGTATCATCACAAGGAAGGCTGACAAATTGTTAGTATGTAGACAGGTGAGTACAAACTATTGACTTCCCCATATTTTGGTTCCATGATGTCTGCACCAGATATAGCCACGGCTAATGGGCATAGCTGTTTACGGCAGTATCTTTATCTTTCCAATGTTTTAATCTATAATTATTTGTTAAACACAATTGGAGCCTCTGCCTTTAAAGTGTTTTTCTATATTTACACATGAATAAAGCTGGTTGCACTGGCCATATCGATACAGACTTATCAGCTTGAAGCCTGTTGTTCCACAGGGTCATGAAACTCATCTTCAAGGTTTACATGTATGCATCTTCTGTTGCATCGGATTTGGCACTCTTGAAGTCAAGCAACAGGGATTTTAAGGTCAAAAGGTTTGGTTTCAACTGAGATGAAGGAGAAGAGCTATTTGTCTCTCAAAAGGTGCTTATTTTCTGGGTGTTTGAGGAATTAGCATTTTGCTTTGAGAAGGTAGTCTATCAATGCTATTTGCAGGAATTATTCTTTGTGCTGAAAACTCCCCAGGTGCTGATTATACGTCTTACAGCACATGTGTCCGTTCTACCAGCTTGGAACTGGAAATATGCAGATTTTAGTTATGACCTTGTGACTTTGTTATGATTGGTTTGAAAACATCTTGCATCCTTGAAGCAGTGGCATGTACATTTGTAATGATCTGGAGCCTAGCTGTCTCCTATCGCCAGCTGAAGCTAAAACCCAGGTACTTCCGTCTTCCTTAGATGTTTTTCCTTTAGTCTTACAGTTTTCCCTTGAGACATTTTCAAATACATCTTCTTCCTGTCTTCCATTATAAGCTCATGACATTTTTTGGGAGTTAATGCTTTTGGTTCCTGCTGTAGATTTGACTTACCAAAGATAGACAGTCGAGTCCTTTTGTTTGTGATAAAATTAGCCCGTGGCAACATGTTGTCAGTTGATACTGATGTATCCTGTGTTTGGTGCTGCTTTTACTTGACAAGAAATGTTAAGGTGCTAGATCCTTTTCTGAGGTCCCAGCTTAAGATTTCTCTTTTCTCTGTATCTGAGTTCTGTCTTTAAAAGGTTCTTCTATCTCATGGAGTCTTAGTGTCTGTCAGCCTTAGGTGGTTTTGTCTTCAAGTTAGTATTTGAACTTCTGTTTCTTTCAAGGTGTGCCTTTGTTTAGTTCAAAAGTTTACTTTTTGCCTCCTTTCACGAAGACACTTTGCCAATGTAGCACATTGATTTTATCAGATATCTATAGCAGCCCTGAAGTGCATATCAAGCTGATATCATGTATTCTAATTTTTGTGTGACCTGTTGCACTCTGTGGGCAGCGCCAACCTGTATTGATGATGGTTGAGTCTACAGTAACATAACATTCAAATTGTCTGGAAAACACACAGTATGTTTGAGTATTATCTTAACTGTTTGTCTTTATTAACTGTAAACTGTGTATAATGTGATGATTTTGTGGACTCCTATAATTCAAACCAACTGGTAGATGAACTGTCTTATAATGTCTTTAACTGTCTTTCAGTCTTGTCTGTAAAATTGTAATGTATCATAGCTGAGTCAGAGAGTAATCTGTATTCAAGCAACCACATACCATTACATGCTTTTCATACTTTGATACATGTACAATGTATATTTTGCCATGCACACAGATACGTAGAGAGAGTACAAAGATTGCCATGCCAATGGCATAAACTTGTTTTGCATCAACAGCTAAGAAGAAACTTAGATGTACAGTCTCTTTGAGTTCAGGTTCCCTTGCATGAAAAAAAAAACTGACTGTACTTTCAAGAACTCAAGACAAAACACCAAATCATGACACACATTCGTCACATCCCTTTGCGATGTCATTACTGTGCTGTGAAATGCGACCCTGTGAATTCAGACGAGTTCTGTCTATGAACATGATTACTGGGACCTAAGCTTGTAAATCCAGTGACAAATGGTATTGTGTGCCGCAAGTTAATGAGATCGGATTTGTGTGCTAGACATCGGATACAGGCAGGCTGATGAAGGTAAAAACCGGCTTAGTGTTGACAGTTTGAACCATTCCTGCTGCTTCTTCCCACTTCAGCTTCTAATTTTGTGAACACGTCTTCTGTATGTGGCGTGAAAGCAATTAGATGACACTTTGAAATGCCCTGTGGTTGTTAAAATTCAAATCAGTTCAATCATTTCATAGCAGAAAACAAATATTTCTGGATTTCATCCGGATTATAAGCAGACAGATTTGGAGCAATATAGTGGAAGTTAAGTCCCTCAAAGATTATTAAAATCAGTCAGTCATTTATCATCAATGATTATTATTGAAAAGAAGTGTAGTCAAAAGTATCTTTAAGTCATCATCCAATATATATTTCTTATGTACTGAGTAGGTATATTTATCAAAAGTTCTGTAGGAACTTTCTGTCCTCCTTACATTGATTTCAGCACCATGGCCAGTACAAAGCAGTAGAAGCTGTTTAAACCCAACCAGTTTAAATTGTAGATGTTCAATATTTTTCTTCCAAACTTAATGTAAAAAGCAAGAAAATTTGTGTCCACTTGTTGTCAAACCTACCCAAGAAGACCACTCAGGCAACCACTAGTGTCTGGTCTGTTCAGACAGGTTTTTTAATGCTTGCGTCCATGGGAAGAAATATCTAAGGGGCCACCAAAATTGGTCGTATTACAGAGTCATTGTGAAGGACTACATGCAGTCATTGTCCCCTTGGAGTGTCAAACCTTTTGATATATCAAGAACTTAGCACTACATGTAAGTAGCTCTATTGTTTCAATCTCTGCCTTTAATATCAAAGTTTATTTATGAAATGTGAGAGTCTCTTACATTTATGGGTGCAGCTGTTGCAGCATCTCCAAAGTTATGTCCCTCCTAAAACTCTGCAAAGACATCTTTCAAATTCTACAGAGTTGAATTGAAGCCTTTTTGTTACCTGGTACATATATGTGTGTACATGTAGTATCTGTTATCAAGGGATTTTACAGTGAAGGGTGATACTGGCTATTTAGATGAATACAAAACTTGCAGTCTTCAATATTCTGTGTAAGCACAAGGTGACACCAGAAATACTTGATATCATACATGGACGAGTTGCCAGGGTATCAGAAAGTCCCTTGTCTTTGTCCATTTCTAATTTCCAGCTTGAGAAGCTTATGTGGGGCTTTTTTGTGCGCTCAAACCCATGCTCCAAAGCAGACACCATAATACCAGAGGTAATGAAGTTTTGTTGATCTTATTGTGTCCTAAGGAAGGCTGAGACAGTCTGTCTGTAGTCACACTTTATCTGGAGAAGGCAGACAGGAGCTGCTCTGCCAGTGGGCCATTTTGATTCAAAGCCAGTGGGCCATTTTGATTCGTCTCATATCGGAAACATAGTCGAAGCAGGTATGAGGTTATGGTCACCTAAGCTCAAGCGTGAAAAGATATGCAATATCTTAAAGTGAGCTGTATCCTACTGAAGAAAATGCAGGGATCAGAAAGTCATCAAATATGCCAGCGATAATGGACACCGTTTGTCAGGGCTTGATCTGACAAAATTTTTCGGGGCATTACCAAGGAGAGGTTCAGCCAAGTGCAGCATTGCTTTCCAACAGCAGCACATATATAGCCGCCATATACATCATCCACTGCACTGGTGTCCTAGATTTGCAGACTGTTATTACACCCATAATATCAGCATCTCGGCTTTAGGGAGGCTTTCCTTTATGGTTTCTGTATGATGTATAGGTTATTTTCTACACAGAATTGGCTGGAGTGCAAATGTCACGGACTCATTCTCGACCGAGATCCGTGTGCGTGATATCCTCCCTGTTTGCCATGGTGCACTGTCTGTAGCCCCCGTAAATCATCTTTCCCATCCGTGCAGAAAATTTGATTGTTCTCTATTGAGGAAATGGATACTAAAGCTTGTTTTAGGACTCATAAATGGCCAGATATCCTCTCTATTTTAATGATACCGGTGCCTCTGTAACAACACAAGGTCCAGGCTGGCTACAGGGTATGTATAAGACACCATGTGATGAATCCAGGCTTTTCCTAGAGGCAGAGGAATCCTTAATGCCTTCTCTCTTGAACATAACAGTGCCAGGAGGTGAGAAAATTTGGTAATCTCGAACAAAAATTGTGACACCATGGATTCCAATTTCCAAACCCTGTATTTGAATTTTCAACAGTAGCACAGGCTATTCAGGCAAAGTGCATTTTAAAAATAATTTTCGATGGAAGACCATAGCCTGGGTACCATCCGGATAGTAGTTTGCACCTATGTTCACTTTTGGTACCCATCTGGAGAACTGCACATTCAAACCTTTTGGTGGTGACGTCAGTTAATAAGCAAATTAAGGAATGGGCTGTAGAGCGCTAGTACGATGACAACAGCCCCTCCCACAATTGGGCGGAGGCGTTTTGGGTGTTGGAACACCTGTTCGAACAAGCGCTTGAACTCATTCCTTAATTTGCTCGTTTGTACCAATCAGCGTCCGCGTCCAAAATTTGGACGACTCCAGACATTAGATATGTCAAGGTTCCCAGACGGAATAGCAGAGAAGCGACTGTATATATAGTGTATGATAAATATCGGAGCAAACTACTATCCAGATGGTACCCTGTCTAGGAAGATGCAATTATACACTGCAAAACCACTGCCGAACCTGTGCGGTGCTGTGAAATTCAGACTGGTCTGGAACGCCCATATTGACCATTATCCCAGACCAGGTATTACATAATATGCGATCTAATCAAGTTGCGCTTTGGGAGAATGATCTGGCTTCAATCCATATGACTAGTTTTTCTACGGCTTGGAGACCAAGTAATCATCGGACAATAATCCTTGTAAAGGTATTCCCCAGTCTACAACTAACCACATAATTAAGAAGTATTATCAAATCTATATAATGTCCTCGAATAACTTCTGCATTACTCTATTTCCGGGAGCTTTGACGTATTACAATCTAATGGAACAGTCCCCATATGGACTTCTAATTGCTGCTAGATTTAAAGTCCTCTGTTTGTGTTGATATAGATACCTGGGGAATTCTTTTAAGAGCTTTTAAATGGACCATTTGCTCTTACATCAGACAGTCTAATTTTGCCTCCAATCCTAGGAGAACATACCTATTAGCAGCATTATACAATGTAGCACACAGTTGCTATCTAATACACATAATATTCCTGTACCATTTTGATCCTGATTTTTATATGGTCATTTTACATTGGCCCTGAATGCTGCTTTTTGATTTTATGACGACTTTTTATGGTTGACCACCTGCAATCTGATTGGTAAATGAATGAAACCCAAACTGCAAGTTGAGAACAATATGTACTACATGTATTGCATGCAAGGTGTACCGACTGACAGCTGACACATTCCCCTGTAGTATGCATTTATTGGTTTATCGGAAGAGGGAAACGGGGTGTACAACACTGATAGCGAAAAGATTTTTACTGATATGATGAATTTTGCAGCGTAGTAAATCCCTGGATAAGCTATAATTGCACTTGTGACGCCTCTGAGCTCAGGTCTAGGATTGTAAGGTCTTAGTGACGGTGCTTAAACTGGAAGTGTGCCATCAGGTATGCCCATAGTGATGGGCTGTTCCTCCAGGGTTGGGTGTGGCACCTTCCCAGTGGGATAGCTTGTAACAGAGTGCTTTTGTGTAGCCCCTTTTGACAACACCATAAATTGCTTTCATTCTCTGAAAGGCCTCCTATGACACTTAAAATTCCTTCAGAGCTATATCATTTTTGTGACTTGATGTCACTTCAATATGACAGAAAAAAGCAGACAGGATTGGAACTCCTAAACATGTGTAGATTGATGGGTGATGGTGAAGATCGATTAACGAAAAAGCAGGGTTTTTTTCAGGATAGTAAAAATAAACTGCTCTGTCAAGGTTATCAAAAGCAAAAGCAAATGGATTTATTTGCCCATGACAATTTGTGACTCAGTAATTTTTGTTATAATACATTGCATATGTGTGATTAAATGTCATTCACTCACACATGGATAATTTATGTATACAATGTATATCCATTTCGTTGTCTGTTGTCTCCTGATTTCACTCACTCACTCACTCACTCACTCACTCACTCACTCACTCACTCACTCACTCACTCACTCACCCACCCACCCACTCACCCACCCTCTCACTCACTCACTCACTCACTCACTCACTAACTCACTCACTCACTCACTCACTCACTCACTCACTCACTCACTCACTCACTCACTCACTCACTCACTCACTCACTCACTCACTCACTCACTCACTCACTCACTCACTCACTCACTCACTCTCCGGTTTAACGTCTGTTGTTCCCCATCCTGTGGGGGTTAGACGTGCTTACAGTGCACAATACTGCATGTCTCCAAATATAACTCTATCGTGATCTAAGAAGGAGACCCAGCTTATAACATCATTCAGTCCGGCCACAATCCAGGTATATTGATTATGAGTATTGATTGTAGAGGTAGATAGGTGTATGTTAAACCTCACACATGCTTTTAGTCCAATGATTATATGTCCAATTGCGACACCTAAGTCTCTATGGTATTGACTTATTCCTAGCCCTTTGTCAGTAGCAACGATCTTGCCTTTGGACTAAATCGTTAATTGTCATTGACAGATTTTTAGAAATTTGTCATGTGTGCAGTGGAGGATACCTGCTACAATTTAACTATTACAAATGGATCTTGCAATAGATGTGGTTCTTTGGATCTTACCTTCTTATTACTGAAAAATTTGTTCACTTCAGTGCCAAGGTCACATACCAGGGGCCTAAAATTGACTTTGACCTTCATTTTCCCAACACCTACCCACATACCAAATATCGTAATACATGCAGAGGTTCTAGAGCCACAAATATCCGTAAACACAAACAGACAGACAGACAGACAGGATACACCAAAAACTATACCTCCATTTTTCATGGAGATAATAATTTCATCAGTTTGGAGAATCACTCGATTACAAGGCTCTTTACTTACAATCAAGACATAAAATTACAGCCAACGTTTCAGTTGCACCTGTCACTTTGCTTCCTCACAGCAATACTAACTGGTACCAATTCCACATGGCAGCTAGTCTTTTTTTTGTGAATAAAGGGTCTTAATGAAAACCTCCTTTCCCTTGTGCCACAGAATTACATGCAAATCCCCATGAAAATAGAGGAATGTACAATACTTCACTTTTAAATTGTGTATTTAGACAATTTAATGAATTCATTGACATAGCATTTTCACAGTAACCCTTTTCTGGTTTGAAATATGAGAGATCTTACAGCTTGCTTGAGGAAAAGTTACTTGTCTCATTAAAATTCTCAGTATCACCTACTGTTCACTGATAAATCTTCCCGTACATACTGTACTGATCCCAATGTATATTTTTATGGAAGGTTATGATTTTAGATACAAAATGTAATATGATACATAACTTAAAGCAGTCACCAACAATTTAACTGCCTGTATATTGTAATTCTAGATGCATGTGGTGCCAACTCCCTTTTAGGTATTTTTGTACTTAATCTCTAGGTTGAAATACTTTACTGGGTCTTACTTATCAAAATTCTGTCATCATTGTATTCCCACTTCTAGTATTTCTTTAGATAGATTATCGTTTAATATTCAAGTTACCACATCTTATACATTGTACCTACACCAGATGTAGACTGACACAAAGTATCATTATAAGAAACCAAACAAAAGAAAGGCACTTGTTGTGCACAAGGTTTGGTAGGGAGAGGGTTTGAGCTAAGAGGTTTACACATTTACTAATTCCCATGCGTCTCATGTATACAGTTATTACCCCTGGGTGACAGGTTTCATCAAGTCTGATATGTGTGGGAACTCATGCAGAAACTCCAAATATCACAGACACCAGCTACATGTACGTGGAATATTCAGTGCACCCGTTGACCATCGAAGAGCAGGTAAATGCAAATTACTGTGGTTTCTCAGACTGAGTGCAAGTCTTGGATTCTGGACATGACTTGAGTGTAATTACATTGAGAAAGAGGTGTGTTACTGCAATGTGCATAACGTCTTGAAATAGCATCAAATCTGTATTACGCAGGTCATGGTTAGTTGTAGACATGACTTGAGTGCAATGACACAGAGAAAGAGGTGTTTACTACAATGTGCATAACTTTTCAGGTCTCAAAGTAGCATCAAATCTGCACTGTATGCAGGTTACGGATCATAGTTAATGCCAAGCCTATAGCTAAAAAACTTTAAGCGGCTTTGAATTATTCCGGCTTGGTCTTGACATCTTACTGGGCATTTTTGTTTGGCTTTCTAATCTGTCAGATTTTCTTTCTGGCTGGTTGACAGAAAGGGAACAGTTCGAACCTGATACAGACAGTACAAAACCTAATATGTAATTAAAAGCCCAACAAAACCGTCTATTGTAAAATGAGAAAGAACAAGTCAGAACCTAATGCCAAGCCTATAGCTAAAAAACTTTAAGCGGCTTTGAATTATTCCGGCTTGGTCTTGACATCTTACTGGGCATTTTTGTTTGGCTTTCTAATCTGTCAGATTTTCTTTCTGGCTGGTTGACAGAAAGGGAACAGTTCGAACCTGATACAGACAGTACAAAACCTAATATGTAATTAAAAGCCCAACAAAACCGTCTATTGTAAAATGAGAAAGAACAAGTCAGAACCTAACCTCCGCTTGGAAAGTAGCATTAGACATAACATTCTATTTAGCATAACATCTACTTGGAGTACATGTAGCTTTAGATATAGCATTCCGTTTAGTAGAAAAAGTAAGTCTTTTTTTTACTTAGATTACCTGTAACTGCTGCAGAAGTTAGATAAGGATAGCTATAAGCTGACAGGCCACTCAGCAATATACATGAGTTGGAATTCATAAACCTATTTTTTCTGGCCACCACCGCCCATACAGCAGGCTAAGGTGCCTTGGTCTTGTGTTCAGTGATCCCTCTTCTAGATCTGTGCTGAATGCCTCGGGATACATTTGGAGTTCGGTATCCAGTTAGACTCCCAGAGGCGCAGGCTAGTGGTTCAAAATGTAGGTGCTGTAGTACATTTACTGGTATGCTGTGAGCCATTAGTTCTATTGTTAATTTTAAAAAAGCTATTACTAGTACCGGGGTAATCATTTCTAAGATCCCAATGCAGAGAACATACAATGTATTGGAACAGCGAACCAGGTAAGGGAAAAAAATCAGATCAATTAGTGTTCAACCAAACAGTTGTAAGGGAATTGACAGAAAGGAACTGTAAGTTTCTCCAATGTGATCAAAAGCAGTCATCTTCATTGTGTATTGATAGCCATTCTGTTCCTCTATAATATTGGTCGTTTGCACTTGGTGGCCCCTTCTTTCTGTGTTATTTTTCATAAACTCTACAAGGAGGGATGAGCACACCCTCGACAGTGGGAGTTTATGTTCCTTAGAATGACCCACACCGACGTACAAACTGCCTGGTGGAAGGTTGCACCCACAGCTAATATGCTGAAGGCCAAAGTTTGTATGATTGATTCCTCTCACAGTTTGTTACCTCGGGAAAAAAGCAAAACATGTTTGATGTGAGAATGTTTAGGTCATGCGTAGAGTGCTTAGAACTTTCTCCATGCCAGAGTTGGAAAATTGCCAGTTCCAAATTAGGTAACTGGTGATCTTCACTGTGTTAGGGAATCTGTAGTGGTTCCGAAGTACATTTGGTGAGTGCAAATGCCAACTTTCCTTTCTCTGCAAGTATTGCTGATTTGTATCGGTGAACAGTTGGTAAGATCCCAGAATGCTGTCAGTCTACAAAAAATATATTCCAGCTATAATTGTGTACATTTGCATCAAACTTAAGGTCAAAAGTATATTCCATCCGTTGCTTTTAATTTTTGGTGTTTGATACTTTTTATGACTTAACGTTAGCACTTGTATCACTCTCTAAGTGATGGAGAATACTATTTAGTCAATATTCACTGAATGCTAAATCTGCCAGCCAAATTATCAGTAAAATATTTACATTAGTGTGCAATTTGTGAGAATTGTAATAATTGTGTTTCATCAATCAAAAACTGAACATTGCCTTCAAGCAGCATTCTATTTTGATTACCAAGCAAATCTTGTATACTAAGTGCAGTTACTGTTTTCAAAAGCTTTCAATGGCTTTAATTTCTCTGGACTTTGCCGACATTTGCTGTGCAAGACAACTGCAGGGCCCAATTAAATAGAAATTGAAAAAAAATGGATCAAACAAGTTGTATTACAAGCTTCTTTCTGTGCCATTGTAATTGTTCCCCCCACTGTATTACCTAATATTCCCCAAGGGATTATTAGAGACAGTGTAATATACTGAGGGATCATTATTTTTATTGGGTTGGAACAGGATGGCTTTATTGGCAAGATTATGGGATTTGTCAGGGTTTCCATATTTGGGGCCTGCAGTCATTTGGAATAGTCACTGGTCCTTATGACTTGAAGTGCTCTTAAATAAAGGACACTTTTATTACTGCACTAGTAGTGCAGAAGTTGTTTCTGTAAAATACTTCCGTACTCCTGGCAGAAACGGCCATGAAACGTGTCCTGGATGTATTTGACGCCATTAATTTTATGAAAAGCAGACAAATTGCTGTTGTCATAATATTTGAAACCAAGATAATCTTATACATATTGACATAACCTTCTAAAGTCGTGTAAATGCAGGCTCCCACAGTCATACAATTACAAGTTTGGCAAAGCAAATATTATTTCTTGTGTATGCTTCATCATTAGTAGCTTTTGATGTAGGGAGAAAGCAACTTTGAAGGAAAAAATGCCTTACGTACGCATGTATATATACTTCAGTGAAAAATAAACAATGGTCCAGGGGCGGTTCAACAAATTGGATGCATACACAATGTACTATAGATGCAGTCATGCTGTAACTCATCTTTTTTATCTTGACCAAGGAGTCTTGACCAATAAAATGGAAGGCTTGCTGACGTCAAAGGCATGAAATCACTTGAGACGTTTTTGAAACCCAGTCCCCCTGAGCTGTTGTGGTGAAAGAGATATCGATGTCTAGAAAAATGTCGTACACCTGTCTATAGATTAGATGTATATCAAATAGACATTTTTATAGTTCTCTGATCTAGCCATATTTTGCTTTTATTATTCTTTATGATAATCCTTCATCGAACAAACTATTCACTATGATAGCTTAATAGCATTTGTTGATTCATGATGTTCAAAATTAAGTACTAGCTAAAAATTAAGACTCCATTTTGAGACTTAAAAACTTAAACTTTAGAGACTTGACCCTTTAAATTTCCAAGTGTCAGGGCTTACAATATACCTGAACCAACCTGTGTCACTCATGGAAGTCAAATTAGCGTATAGAATACCGTCTAAAAGAGTCAGTGACCTACTTTGGAGCATAATTCTATTCGTGCACAAAGCTTGGCATCATCCCTGGCTATGCACAGCCTTTGTGATGCATTGCTGATATGTGTAGTAGACAACTTAAAATGAGACATGATTAACAGAAGTAATAGGATGCAATCCTCCATCGTCTTGATAACAGTAACAGTCCTTTAACTCCCAATTATTTGACTATTTTCCTGAAGTTACTGAGTGCTATTGTATGACACAGAGTAACAAATGTGTATAAACATGGCTTATTGAACTTCACACACAAATGTTTCCATAACAGTTTAGTCTGGTGGCTTATAGGAGGGGGGCATGCTTGGGGGTTTGTCAGAGTGTCAACTATATAAATGTGAGGTACGGGCGAGCCCATTTCCACCACGGTAAATGTGATCCCGCGAGCCCTGGCATATTGATTGGGATGGGAACTGCTCATTTGCAATGTGCATCAGGTCATGTTTAGGAATTTGGCTGGAGATTAAAATCCATACCCCCTTCTCTTGGGCTACCCGCTAGCTTGTGGGTATGCCCATAGATAGATATCTGTCATCCCTATGGATCCAATCTACTTTGCATAATTGAACTTTAAATTTAGGAGGCATCACCGAGCTATTTCATTTTTCTGACTCGGTGCGCAACACATCCCGGCGGCTCCCAGACTCCCATAAAACGGCCATTTGTAGGATCCCCCAGGACGCTCCGTTTGCCAGGTCTTTCCCGCTGATCAAGAACCAGTTTCTCCACAGTTTTTTGGTGTCCTGTATCCACTTTCATCCCAAACTTTGCATAAGTATTCCCTTTGTTGTCGAGTTGTGCTTGTGCCCTGTGATTGTGATGCTGCCTGGCAGAGTGCTTTAATGCTTATTGATTATTTTGCACTGCTGAACTCACATATCTTCCAGCAAGTTGCTTGCCTGGAAGAGGGAAACGGGAATCCACACGCCGGCTCTCCAATAAACTGTTTATCCAAATGCAAGGTGAGGTCTCCCGGCGGCAGAGATGAAGCGTAGCTTGAAGGTTATTGTACGGCTTCCAATCTCCCGATTCCTTACCGGAGCTATTAGAGGCGAGAGGTCTTGCGGAATTGATCCTACATCGGCTGCTACAGACTAATCAACCTTCGGAAATGAAGTTCAGAAAAACGGGCTGGAAAATCATGGGTCAGACGATGGGGAATCAATAGCAGGGTAAACGGGCCGGAAGACAACAAGCATGGATGCCAGCGATGCCGGGAACCTAAGGTTACGGGGTTCGGGCGCCCGAACCGCTGCGTATTCTTCCGATGTCGGATGACTTGCAGACCTCTGATCTTTGTTGCCCGCAGGATCGGAACAAGGAGAATAGATCGCGTTTGCAGAGCCGTTGTAATCTCCCAGCGTTCGACCCGATCCTACCTCTACCTGTTAAGCAATTTACGGCTTCAATCAGTTAATCCTGTCCTAGATTGAGCAGAGAGTGTGTCAGTGTCTTGTAATTGTTACTAACAGAGAGACTAGAAAGCATTGATTGATCCCAAAACAGCGGCTCAGTTAAACTAGTCGTCATCACCCTGTAGGTCATTAGATTCTGCTTTCCTCAAATTTGTTCAATGTCGTTATACAAATTGTGTAACAGTTGTATTTTGTCCTTATCCATGTTTGCAAGTACTTAAAAATGTTACATGTTACTCATATAGTCATAGCCATGTTTTGTAGCATTTTGATAAGGGTTTCAAGCTGTTCTTCATGCCACCCTGTATAGACTCTGCAATTTTCAGCAGGTACCAAATAGTTGATTGCATGCCCTACACATGAACCTCTAAATTGCTCACCAGATTCAAAGACATCCCATGGCAATCTGTGTCCTTTATCACAATTTTTGCTGGGAGGATATGCGCATTTCAGGTTTGACAAAATTCATTATTTTCCAACCATGTCTTTTCCCTAAGCCAGATTTGGTCAGGCTGTATTGTTATTCCCTACCACAAATGCTGTTACTGTGTTATTAATTGGAGGACCAGTAGAGGCACCCTAATGGCCACATAATTGTCTAGTGTCTCTGGAAAACTCAATTTACCTTGAATAATGATGGGCCCGTTATTGTTTGATGGTGACTTCTATTCTAAGGTGAGATTTGACTGCTGCGACTGTAATGTGATTGTTTATGTGATTGGTACTGATTTCTCGTGCAATATGCTCTGTGTTCTCCTCAAAGGGAATTTTGAGTGGGAGAAACAATTTAATCACACCTTAGATTGATGAAGGTCTTAACCCTACACTACATTTAGATTATGTAAACCATCTAGGGGTAGGTGTTCTTCACACACTTGATTTACTTATTACAGTAACTGAATTGCTGTATTCTCTACTTAGTCGTTAGTGACTAGGTAACAGTTTAAACCCAAAATTTGTAGGTTAGAGATAGTTGGGGTAAAGTTGCATGTACATTTGTAAGTTGGATTAGAATTAATTGATTATTGTATTTTGTTATTGCTTTAAAGGGTTTACTTTTCTTATGTTTAACTTAATGTTTATATAATTGAAAGTCTTTTAAACTGTCCAGTTTGGTAAATGAAGAAATATTGTGACATATTGATGTCTATTTATTACGAGTTAAGGTTAAGTACAAGTGAGTATTATGAAATTAGTATAACCAAGGACCGTTTCTGGAGTAACTGTATATGTTAAAAGAGCACTTAGGGGCTTCTTTAGTTTCCTGCCATGGCCAGTTACGTCGTCTTTGTTAGTATTTGTGGGGGCAGGGGGTAACGTATTGAGCAATTAACCAGCAATTTCCTAGTAGACATACATCATGTTCATAATGGGAAATTACAGAAAATTTTGTAGCAAGCTATTTTCATGTGAGTAATTGCACATTCAAGTAACAGGGTTGTTGTTTATATGCTAGGGTAAATGATGTCATATTTATATTTGTAGAGTGCTTCTTGATGATGAAGGGATCAGAATTAAGTACAGTGTTATACAAGACACAAGGAAAATAATGAAATGGTTACTATTGCGTACATGAACAGTAGGATGGTATGTACAGTAGTTAGGCAAGATTGGGACAAAATCAGTGTGTGACAGGCGACGTTTATTATGATTCTTGATTTTGAATATCTCGGCCCTAACAAAATCATCCATGGAAATCAGTCTAACATGTACGGATGTGCAAAGAAAGTCACGTATTTGTCTGTTACCAGTCAGAGAAGTTAAGATGATCATTACATTCTTTGCATCAGAAAACTTACATCTACATAATATATGCATGTCACTGTTATATGAACCCTGGTAGCAAAACATTCACTATTTTTTAAAAAGAGGCAAAAACAGAATTGGAAATCTTGCGGTTTGTAACACTTCAGATGCGTGCACTTAATATATATTATACAATCTATTCTCCTTACATGTATGTGCAAACTTCATATTTGTCTAAGTTGAAGACAACAGAACGTGAATGTCTACATGCACCAGGAGTCAGCATTAGATTTGAATGGTGAGTGCATCCCAGCAGTCTATCCCAGTGATGAATGGGTAGAACTGTGTGTTAAGTGCAGCACACTCCATGATTCCTGGGGAGATAGCTGCCAGGTATCATCCCCATCAGCTATGTGTAAGACAAATTGGCATAATTGCTTGGATTTTTAAGGCTCATATAAGAGACTTCCAACGGCGTCAGCCTACAGTTTGGCTGTATTCTTTTGTGTCGTTGTTGTGCAGTGTTTGCGAATGATGCTGTGAGTTGATCTCAGCCATCTGAGCTGGTGTTTAGTAAGTGTCGGAGCCGTTTTGTGATGCATGTATGTAAATGTGGGAAGTCAGTGTGAAGATTCATGAGCGTAAACGGTCTTGTTCATCAGCCTGTGTCTCTCCAGAGATTGGTTTCCATTACCAGTCAGTAAAGATTGCTTCCATGCCTGTTTATGCAGAAGGAGGGCAGCATGTAAACAGGCAGTTAGCACAGGGTGGACCGGATTTTCACCTGGCAGGGCATCGCTTGTTTTTCCACTGCCTTCTCTTCACCTGTTGCATAGCTAATCTCCGACCCGGCCTGCTGCACGTTCACGGCTTATACGGCAATGGCTGAGTGGAAGGGCTGTGGTTGCTGTAGTTCCTACCCTAGCAGGCAGGCTTTAATTTGCTCTTACCTGCTTCCCTCTGCGGTATACGGCTTCAAAGGGCAAGGATTTGCACAATCCTTCATGGAATCAGAGTGCCGAGGCGTGTCCAAAGTTTTCAGCCACATGACCTTTCCGCTTCCCCGGTGGATTGACAACAGTTGCAGCAGCCTTCAGCCGTTGGAGTGACGAAAGACTGGGTGTCATCGAGACGAGCACGGATTCTCCCGGGGTCAAGAGGGGGTGAAGTGTTCTCAGCAGGGTGATGGAGACCGACAAGTGGAGGCGAGAAAATGGATGACGTGTTTTGTGGGATTGGAACAAAGTGCTGAGTTGTGAGAGGAGGAGGTGAGGAGATAGGCATTGCCGTTTTATCCCCGCCCAGTTTGTAGCATCCAGCTGAGCTGGCAGACCTGCAGCAGCTGGCTGGTTGGTGCAAACAGGGGGAGGATGGACCTCACTTCAAGGCCAGCCCGTCTACCTGTAGCAGGCCTAGGGTTCTGTGCAAACGGGGAGGATGGAGCTCGCTTCAAGACCGGCCCTTCTACCTTTAGCAGGGCTCTGTGGAGTCAGTCATCTCTGTCAACAACACATAAGACTTCTCATGTTGTAGAAAATGATTGTTAATGACCATCTTTGGAAAGCTAGGTATATGTATTCTGTTGACCTTAAGGTTGTGAACAGACTGAGGTTGCCTTCGTTGTGTAAATGTGTTGGATTCAAAATAGTACTTCTATAGAGCAAAGACTTCACAAGGACTTCCTCAAGCTTATACCTTTTTACATGTACATTTTGTACACGTTTGTGTTGCCAACTATTGTACAGGTGCTGTAGATTTTTTGATGATGATTGATGGTGGTAGATTGGTACTTTTCATGTAAAGGAATTGAAATAAGATTGCTTTGAAAGTTGATGCAGGATATTATGCACTTAATACGATACACTATGTAGTAGAAAAGTGGTGCTGATTTTTTAAACAAAGGTTTATATTATATATATATGTTTATACACAATCATTAATGCTGGCACTATATTAACATGATATAGTACTGCAGACTCAACATACCTTTTTCTATCTGTATTGATACTGTTTGCTTGATAAGATCTGCATTTTCTTTCTTTGTGGGAAGTTAAGCTCAGAGTTGTGGCATTTCATGCATAGGATGATTGGATTCTGTATAATACCTTTATCCCCATGTTATTACATTGTCCATCAATCTGTCATTGGTCTGTGGGCTGTTTCACAGAAGTCAGTTGGGGGGAAGAAGGGAACTGCCTGGGGAAATGAAGACTACCCATAGATTTTTTCATCAGCATTTAGCCTGCTGAGAAAGCATTCCTGTCCAACAGGGAAACATTTAATTTAGCTTTTTCAACCAGCAAAGTGAACTTTTGGCAGATGAGTCTATGGCAGGCATCCAAATCATAAGTTGCAGTGAAGTACCTTCCATCTGTTAACTGCCATTTTTCCAACAAATTCAAAGACCACCTGTCTTTCCACAGTCTCCACCCCACTGATGTTTATAATGATATCTTTTCACCAGCCACAGATTCTTTTAGATGGGTTGATTCCACTACTTCCCATAACAACTTTAAGAGGTTTTCCTTTCCCTTCCTCCCTCAACAATTTTCTGGAATGACCCTAAGTTTGACAGGAAGCAGCAGTAGTAAGTGGTAATTTGCTGGATGTTATCCTGTAACTCATAAAAATCCAATCTTGCCGGGGCTTACTTAGGCAGGCTGAACTGCTTCTAATTGAGATTCTGTGGCTGTTTGGTCTGACTATCAAGTCTGGGATCTGGAGATAGCTTATCAGTATGGTATAACAGGGAGATTACAAAATGTGTGCGGATATCGGTGCCCTAAGGCCAGGTTACATCCTCAGTCACTGTGAGATTTCCATGTTACAAAAAGGATGGGAAGTATCATTTTTATGTTCCTCTGTGTGTGTGTGTGTGTGTGTGTGTGCATCTGTGTTAAGTTTCATTAGATTGTTACGTTAAGTGTTATGTATGTATGGGTTGTAACTGATTCAATACAGTATGTGAGGTTTTTTTTGCAAATATTCACAACACGGCATATGTTTTTCAAGTTAATGTTATCACTGATTTTTTCACATCAATACAAGTAGGAATTAAATGTTAGTAAAAGTGATTAGTTGTACTTTTGTGATCAGTTGTACTACAGTTGTACAACGCCAAAGGAGACTATTCACTGAAACCAAGAATGCCTTTTTTAATTCCTGTTTGCCTCAGCTCAGATCAATGTCCCATGTCACATGTCACAAAATGCAGTGTTGAGCATGTTGTACATGTAGCTTAAAGGCCACTGTTTCTGCATGGACTTGCCTTGCAGGGACTCTAATCAGGGCCTCCCATTACAACAAGACGTGTTGACTGGAGATGATTGTCATTCAGACTGCTCCCTAGTACTGGTATCTGCTAACACCACACCAGACCATGGCACACACACAAGATAGTGGCTGAACTCTGATTGCAGGGAAATTGGAATAGATTGCTTAATTGTTGAGGCAGGGCGATAGCAGTGCTAGGGAGACTCCAATCATGCGTTCCCGTACTATCTAAATTTCTCCAGAGATAACGTCAGACTTGTATGTACCTTCTGTAATAGCTTGCTGTAGCATGTGTTCTTCAGTTTGTATTCAGAAATTGGCAACAAAGAAGGTAAAAATTTACCAGTAATAGAACAAAGAAGGTAAAAAATTCATGCTGTGTCTTACAGCTTTGGTTTGCATGTCGTTTAGCTTTAGCCTACGCAGACCAAACAACAAATGAAGCCATTAACGGTGACATTTTAGCTTAAACTCCTGATTTATGTGAGTTGAATAGATGTGGACGTTTACCGCATTCCACAGATAATGTTTGTTGTCTGTCCGTTGATTTATAATTGCGAGTATGACCGATGTGAGTACAGATATATTTGCTGATGGATGTTCTCAGTTGGTTGTTTACCAATTCCGATTCTGTGCTGTAAAGCTACCTAATGGGCGTTACTTGGCAATAAAGTAATGAACCCCGCTGTCATCTCTGGTCATTATTTCCTCATCAGTTCTGGCGCCAACACGGGGATGAACCGCAAGTGACATTCAGATCCTCTCTTTCTCTGCCAAATGCCACGGTTCAGATGGCAAAACAAGAAATTATTGATGGCAAGTTGTCAGGGACGAGGGTAGAGCGTCTCGGAAGATTGATGTACCTGTCAGGTGCTTGATTATTGGAATTGTTACTGGTATCTTATCAGGAGCCTAATCACCATATGGATAGATCTGTATTGACGCAACAAAAGTACAGCGACTTTCGTAAGGTCTGCTACAACTATACAAGTGAAAAAGAAATGTATTCAATGAATTACCTAAATGAATATCTATGAATATTTCTAGAGTTGAGTCTAGAGTATCATTTAGACTGTTGGTTCTAAGGTCTAAACATTCTTTAATGTACATACCCATTTGAACACCATAAGGGTTATTACCTCCTAGAATGTATTTGAATTTATCTGGTGAACAGAAGGAATCAAATTCTTTAGAGCAGATGAAAAGTAACATGAACAGCTTTGAGCATTTATCCTCATATCGTGAACAATTCATAATAAGGTGATATGTGTGCAACATATTGCTGCAGGGTCATGACCGTGGTGCTGAATCAATTGTAGTTGTGTTGTTAGAGTGCAGAAAGATGGAACGCGCTGTAAAGTTCACAGGATCATGCCATTTGATTAACAATGCACCAGGGTTGTAGCCAGCACCCGTTCTTCCGTCATTTGGCGTTTCAGAGGGTCTAGATTTCACAATTTTCAGGGACCCAAGGAATGTCGCACCTTTGACACTATGTCTTACCCCTTGGGCTCTCGATAGGATTCAAAATCGAGGGGATTGAAAATGATTTCAGGCTGGCTACAACCCTGCACTGAACCCTTGTCATCTTTGTCTTCATCTTAATCTTGACATTCATTCATTTGTGCCATATGTTTTTTTGAAAATTCATCAGATTTACTTGTGCAGCATGCATGATCTGTCATAGCTGATTGTATAATTGATACCTTTGTTAACCTGATAAAAATCACACAGCGAATAAAGTACAAGGACACCAATACATTGTATACCCAAATCTGCTGTTTAGACATTATCTGTCAGTGGTTTGTTTGCCAACCCAAAATGTGATGGGCATTACAATGTACAGGCACAGAAGCCCATGTAGTCCAGTAGTTAGAAACATTGCCTTCAGACCAAAAAGTTGTGAGTCTGAGTCCGAACAAATGTACCACTCACCCAACATGCGTTCCCTGGTTCACTGTTAATTGTATTTGTTTAGGGATTGAGATATTTTCTTGGTAAAATGAACTTCTAAATACTGTACATAAAGTATTTGTCTTTGTGAGAAACAGTGGAAGATTAGCTTATCAAGTTTGTTTGAGCTAAACTTGTTTAAGATCACTTTCAGTTTCTTTCGCTTTCACAATAGCATGTTTCAGACAATCGCTGCCCATTTCAGTCATACCAAACTTAGCTGCCTCCATGTGGTGTTTTGTGATACATATGTCTTGGATAACCATGTCAAGATAATTGTGTGCTGGTACATTTTGTTAATGCCTTAAATCTGTCTTTGCCTTATCTTGTCTACCTATATTTCTTTCTGCAATATCATATTATGCAATATCTCATGATACATGGCTCTGATAATGTTTATCATATGATGTATCAAAAGCAAACCATATAAAAGTGACAAACAAAGCCATGAATTGTCCTCAAGCTGTTTCTGTACATGTATTTCCTGTATGTCTTTCGTCATGATCAGCTGCTACCTTGAGCTGATAATAAACATTGGCCAGAAACTTCTACTTCTTCTTTTTCCTGTCAGTTTTTTTCTGATTGGTGTGAAGACAAGTTTGACATGCTGATAATGATGCAGTGTTGAGTTTTGCTTTGTAATGCATGTGGCCTGTGTATGATCTGATACCTGGTAACACTGATGCATACGCCAGCTTATGCGTAATGTTGGTGTTGAAATTACTGCCGGTATCTTGCTGTTCAGAATATGCCAGAATTTTATCGCACTGCTCCCTTGAGATTTATTATTGCCGGGTATCAGCACAGCAGTATGCCTTGTTGTCACTTGTTGCAAATTCCGATAAAATCGGCCTTGGCTGGGGGGAAGGGTATATGGCATACAAATTGCCAGCTATTCTTCATGGGGGGCCTCCGGGGGAAGATGTGAAAAATGGCTCTCAACGCAAAGTTTTTACTGAAGTTGGATCCACATCAAAAGCCTAGAGTGCACAATTTATTCTAAATTGTGGTTTGATCTCCTACAGTAGCAATTTGTGGAAAGAGCTTAAATGGAAATGTCATTAATCATTGGGATTCAGCACATATACAATGTAAGCTCACTGCTTGCTCACTATAATCCAGAAGGATGCTTTTATTGGTCGTGTTTTGAGATATCTGACGCATAGGAAAAATTTCTTCAGTTTTTAGCCCTCTCCTCTTCACCACGCATTCTCAAAAGAGCAGCAATTTGGGTTTGAATAACTGTGCATTGTACATTAATTAAATGCTTATGTTACACAATCGATGTCCATGAAAAATATACATGAAATAGTTCTAATTCTAAAGAGCACATTTTATATATGCATATGCATCATGTTGAACATTTTTCAATTTAGTGAACATTTCTCAAAGAACACATTTTGTTATAGAACAATGAAAAAGTTCACACCAACAATTCAAAGATAGTGATCTTAAACTCATTTAAGAGCTACATTGTATTCTTCCACTGGTCATGACAGAGAAGACAGATACTATGTACAGTACTTACCGGTTCTCTCTACCAGGGAAAATTCCCTTAGCTCTTTTCGACAAGCACAATGAATAGTGGACCATGACTAACATCCCTTTCCAGTAGCATGCATGTCAGGTGAGTGACCCAGTTGGGATTCAAACTCACCGGTTTTTGGTCCAGTGACATGGTTGCTAACCACTGGACAATGCATTCTATTGATAGTCCAAGAAACAATCTGTATGATCTACCAGTAATGTCAGCATTACCTGTAACCGTCATCCTGCTAAGGTACATTTTGTAGCCATCATACACCAAAACTGTATAACTGGTTATAATTTCATCAGGTTGGTAAAACGTTTTGGATTTTTCTTATGTACAGTCAGTAATGTCTCTTACATGTACATTTTGTACATGTATCTGCTTACATGTCAATGCCAGGCAAACATCTTCCTCAGTCAAAGCTTCTTTTTTTTCAGATTGGAGTACTACTTCTCACCGCTATTTGTAGCCAAATCAGTTGTACATTCATAACTAAAACTTTTTCCACTTTAGCAGCATTTATAAACAGCTCACTCAATAGTTAATCTATACTATACATTTGTACATTGTACATTGCCCTGAATATCAAACCTCAGGTGATGGAGTCAACATTTTGATTTTCTCTTGACCTGGTGGATATTGGTAGAATGCAGGGGATAGCCTGTAGCTAACCTGACTCAGGAAGAAAAATATGTCGGGAGGGGAAGCTGGGATATTCTCCGGGGAAGCACAATTAATCAGACTCCGCAGATTACAGGACCCGAGGAAATCCCCGCACCACTTTTTAATGAGGTGATTGTGGTGAATAATTGCGGGTGGCAGATATTGGAGGGACCATTTATGATGGCCTCTGGTGTAACATTTCACCTGATTGGAGCAGAGCAATGGAGCATAAGTCTTCCGGTTGCTCAAGTTATGCTAAAGGTAGTCACTAATTGTTGATAGAAGTACTGTAGATGCGGAAATGTAGTTTTATGTTTGCGGTTTTCGTGGTGGTCACTTCACCGTGAACTTTAACACCACCGTGAATATTTTTTCATTACGGTATGTGACTAAAGTCTATGGTGCTACCGCAAACTTGAAACCACCACGAACGCTCCATTTTCCCGCTACAAAAGTAAGAGGGTCTGCATGGGGGGTCCCGACAACGATTTATGATGAATTCAGAAGAACCCCCTACGTATTACGCTAAATCAAGGAAGGCAATTACGCTAAATTTGGTCGCATTGCTACAAATTACGTACATAAGATGGTTTTCCCTATGAATTACGGGAAGCAAAATAGACTGCCTACGCCTTACGGAAAAGAGCATGCAGACCCTCAAGTAAATACTTGTGAACTTAAATTCATTTACAGTTTTCTGAAAAGACACTGTCTTAAAGAAATCTGCAGTATCACTATTGAAGCACTCTCCTATGCATCAAAATCTGACATCAAAGTCATCACCTGAGTGATATAGGTGAACTGTTGCTCAGACAAGAATGGGTTGGATCACCATAAGCTGTCCATTATGTAGCACTTTTCATTGATTGGTTCTATGCATTAGCCTTAGATCCAGATTATTAAGTTTTGGACCACACCCACCATTGTCCCAATGTAGCCACTTTCGCATGAAGCTAACTAAAGTCAACATAGGCTGGATTTCATGATGTTCTATACTGAATTTTCATTTTGCTCAACAACATATCACCTCTAGCATGATTGCTACTATTGAAATAAGTATGAATTCAACAAAATTCCTTATCTATCAGAACAAAATTCCTAATTTTGCTTTCATCTTGCCTTCACACATTTTCCGAGTCCATAAAAATAATTAATTAAGCTAATATGACATTAAGTGCTTGACTATTGTTTTCTGTTACTCTTAACACATAGAGTAGAAGTGTTGACTGTGAATACGAGCGATCACGATGATGTCACGGTGACGTAGTGGTAGGCAAAAAGCAGATGTTTGGCAAACGATGGATTTACGTAGTAACCGGTAATTTGGTCTGCTAATTTAAATATCAATTTTTAATCCAATCTACTGACGTCCTGGTAGGCACCAACCATCGAATACCCCGGATGTAAACAACAACAGCGATCGCTTGTATACTACAACACAGAAATCCTCGAACAGTTCCCACCAACAAGCTTCCAATTCTTTGTAAAATGATTGTTTCTCCAGTGAATGTGAAGGTTGCTTGTTAAATCCTGGGAGTTCTAAAACTACAGCATAGATGAGCATATACATGTAACTGGTGACAAAGTACATTTGAGCCACTGTGGCAGTACTAGAATATTAAATAGCATGGTGACATATTGGGAAAGCAGCCGAATGGCTGCTCCCATGGAAGGGCTTATAAATGTCGCAGAAATTGGTTTTCATTGGCATGTGCCGTCTCACACAAGTTTGGTAAACTTCCAACTCCCTCTATTCTATAAATCATTCTGGTCTATAAAGATAACCTTGTGAAAAGTAGTAGCATGAATTATTTTACCATTTATTACTTACAATACTGTCTTCTCATACGTCCAAAGAATCCATATTTGCCAAAGTGTGATTAAATGTAATTTTCATAATCATCATCATCGCACGTCCGGTACGTTACACCGGTGAGGTAGAATACAGTTTTTCCTCATGATTGCCTGAATTATACTTTCTTCCCATAAGTCCAACATATTTGCCATGTAGTTAAATGTAAATTTCTCCAGCTCTAGTTTTAATCCTAATGATAGCCTATACACACAAATGTATCAAATCAATTTCAGATCGAGCAGAATTTTTTATTTTATTTCGAAAAGTATCACAAAGAAGTGCACCATAGGGCCACACTTTAGTATTTATCATACTGGACTTTGTGTAACTAAACTCCAAGTTGCCACAAGGAAGCCCAGACAGCATTGCTGTTTCAAACACCTTCAACATTATGATGTGGAAGAATCCAAGACTTTGCTATTATTGGTAAATCTACACTTGGCATCTTTCCTCTAACCTCATACTGGGCTTTGTGTAACATACTTTGATAACTAAACTGACTCTCGCTTTATTCATTTTATCAAAGTTGCCACAAGGAAGCCCAGGCAGCATTGCTGTTTCAGACACCACAATTTTGATGTGGAAGAATCCAAGACTTTGCTATTATTGGTAAATCTACACCTGGCATCTTTCCTTTACCCTCTGACCTTATTGGTGTTGGTTCTGACTCTGCGGAATTGTTTTGTCTCGTTATCATCTCAGCCCCGTCACTGATGGATAGCCCTGAGTTTTATATTGAGTTTGGAAAGGTCACGGGGGCTATTTCAGGCCGCTCTATCTCCTACCTTGTTACCAGTGTACAGAATACTGGAGGGAAGGACCTGGATTCTTTATTGCGACCTGGCTTTGGTATTTGCACTTATTGATCACTGAGCCTGGAGGTATTGATGGAAGCAACATGGGCATGGTGGGGTCATCGCAATCAATGTAATCAATAAGACTTCCTGGCCGGGCAGATGTAGATGAGGTTATCACAAGTCACAAAGATTTACTTTTAGATGTAACATGTACCAAATGAATGTTTTGGATGCTATGATGATTGTTCTAGTCATAAACTCTCTGCTAATAGTTATATGGTATGAGTTGACAAAAAAGTTTTTAAAAACTTATTCAAAATGTTATTTGAAAAGTTATATGTTTGACAAATCAAATATGGAGAAATTATGTTTGTTTCATTGGTGCTTTTATGAGAAAAATGTACCACCAAAGTGGCGTTAAGAATTACATTCAAGTGGTGATGTGGACCGTTCAGATGACGGACACATCACAAGGAAAACCTGACTGAGTTTATACAACTTGAAGGTTA